>NW_016989236.1:0-595 GCF_001483705.2 Eufriesea mexicana | reverse complement strand
AACATATTAGGACAATGTTTGAGGGCAGCTGTCCTCCGAATAGCGGTGTACAGCACAGAAGTCTAGGATAAACTGTCCTAACATATCCAAACGTAACAAAGACAAACGCAACGTAGCAAAGCATATCGTGCCAAGACCACAATTGCTGGCTTTAAGCAGAATATACTAGAGCACACTAAAACGCATATGTCCACCGTATAGCGGCGTGTAGCATAATAGTCGAAGCAATCATATACTAACTCAACCAAGCGCGACATAGCCAACCGTCATATATCACGAACTCTCGTGCTGAGACCACTATTGCTGGCCGCCCCAGATCCCAGCTGAACATACTGGAGCACAGTGGGGCGCAGAAATACAACGAACAACATTCTACACCACGGAAGGCAAAGCTATCCAAACCTAACGAAGGCTACAATAACCTAACCGAGCGTAGCACAACTCACCCTAACGTGCCGGGACCACTATTCCCGGCTTCCCCAGAGTCGAACAGTGTATAGGCAGCAGTGTAGAGCGTAGGAATCCACCGAACATCAGTGTATAGCACAAAAGCCAATCAAAGCATAATTTAACCTGTCCTAACCTAACCTAACCA
>NW_016989235.1:0-286 GCF_001483705.2 Eufriesea mexicana | reverse complement strand
TCAGCCTATCGCGCCGAGACCACTCTTGCTTGCCGCCCCATAGCCAAGAAGCTCATACAAGGAAACCCTAGAGCGCAGAAACACACCGCGAATCAGTGTACACCACGTAAGTCGAAACTATACAAACATTATCCGGACTATCGTAGACTAACCAAACGTAGCCTAATTCAAACTAGCGAGACGTTACCACTGTTACTGGCCTCCACATCGGCGAGGAGATTGCTGTACAGCAATGTAGGGAGCACAGACAACCCGAATCGCAGTGTACAGCATAAAAGTCGAATCT
>NW_016989234.1:0-547 GCF_001483705.2 Eufriesea mexicana | reverse complement strand
CATAAGTAAACGTATTATAAACGAACCTAAAGTACCGAGACTACAATTTCTGCCTCCCAGGGATAGGAAGAGCATAATAAAGCACAGTAGGGCGCAGAAATCCAACGAATAGCAGTGCATAGCGTATCAAAACGTAACTAAATATAGCCCAACCTAACCAAACCGAACGTAACATAACCCAACATAATGTGCCGAGACCAACATTGCTGTCCTTTCCTGTGCCAAGCAGAACAAACTGGGGCACTGTAGAGCGCAGAAACACAACGAATATCAGTGTATAGCACAAATATGAAAACTGTCGCAGCCTAACCTAGCCAAACGTAGCATAACCAAACCTACCATACCACAACATGACATGCCGTTGCCGCTATTGCTCGTCTCCCCAGCGCCAAGCTAAAAATATTAGGGCACAGTGGAGCACAAACATCCGACGAATAGCGGTGTATATCACAAAAGTCATGGAGCTCCCAACCTACCTTTACATAACCTAACATATCCAAACGTAACCTCGCACAAAATAACGTGCCGAGACCACCATTGCTGGCCT
>NW_016989233.1:0-949 GCF_001483705.2 Eufriesea mexicana | reverse complement strand
ACAGAAAGTCTTCGAATTACTATTTTTCTCTAACGAAAAAGTCGTCGAGTGCAAAGGGTTAATATACTTGTATTAAATACTTATATATTAAATATTTTCCATATTTTTATTACAATTTTTCAATAAAATAAATATTCATGCCAGACCTGAAGTGGCCCAAAAGTAACACGCCAATATCGGGTTCCTCCCCGGGCGTACTCCTTAGGCCAACACAGGGTCAAGCGCGGGTTGACTTCCCCGTTGGTTGGATCATGCCCATTTCATTGGTAAGATGATGATATAAATTCGCACTCAACACCTGCCAATATAGCCGAAATAGCTGAGCAGTAGCAAAGTAGCGCAGTATGCCTAACCGTTTGAGTCCCAAGCAACGCTTGAGGCTTTTGGAAGAACACGGTCGAAAAAGCCTGAACAGCGCTATAACGCTTGCCTTAACCACTTGCGCTATAAGACGTGTCACGCACGTCGAGATGCTTTTGTTCCAAAGCCGCCGGCGACGTGTATACCACGTCGATGTAACGTCTTACCGCATGTTATTGTAGAGCACGGCACGGCAACCGAAAGTTAAATCGTAGCGCAAATGGTTAATCGAGTGCGAAGAAGTCCAAACGGTGCGACAGTGCTTGTTTAATTTTATGTCGAAAAATCCCAATCGTCGCAATAGCGCTTGTTGGTACTATGTGATGTACATGCTTCAGCAACGTTGACCGCGATCGCACTGCTTGGAACTCAAACGGTTAAGAATCGATACTTGCCAATGGCGATCACTGTTTATAATCGAGTATCAGCGGAGTTAGTCAGCCGTGAGGATGAAAACACGCTGTGCCATCTCTTCTCGAACGCACTATACACCCTGGCAAGCATATCAGCGGGACCATGTGTGCAGCATGTGCAGGCTTTGGTTTTTATGCGGACGCACGTGCTGGCCAAGGGGATTCAGACCTGGTGA
>NW_016989232.1:0-582 GCF_001483705.2 Eufriesea mexicana | reverse complement strand
AACCTAACCAAACGTAGCCTAATTGCACCTAACCTGCCGGGAACACAATCACTGGCTTCCCCAAAGGCGAGCAGGGTATGGTAGAGCAATGTAGAGCATAGAAATCCACCGGAAAGCGGTCTACTGAACAAAAGTCAACTCCACCCTCTCCTAACCTGTTCAAACGTAATAAAAACGAGCGTAACGTAGCTTATCCTAACGTGCCGAGACCACTGTGTTGCTGGCCTCCCCAAAGACAAGCAGAAAATACTATGGCACAATGGAGCGCAGATATCCACCAAGCAACAGTTTATACCACGAAAGTCGAAGCTATCCGAACCTAACATAAACTAACATAACCTAACCAAACGTAGCTTAAGTCAAGCTAACGTGCCGGGAAAACTACTACTGGCGCCCCAGACTCGAACAGAACATATTAGAGAACAGTAGATCGCAGATCTGTCCGAAAAGCAGTGCATAACACAAAAGACGGTGCAATCATTACCAAACGAAGCCTAACGTAACCTGACCGAACGTAACATATCTCAACCTGTCGTGCCTCGACCGTTATTGCTGGCCTCTCCAGAGCCGAGCAGATCATAT
>NW_016989231.1:0-766 GCF_001483705.2 Eufriesea mexicana | reverse complement strand
AGGTCACCACGATATTAGTCGAAAATGTCAATAAAATTGAGTTTTCCAAACATATTCTAGAGCGCTGAATTGGCTATAGCACGCCAATTGTATCTTTGGTCACTATTTATGCGGGAAAGTTACCTCACCATGATATCAGCCGAAAATGTACATTAAATCGAGTTTTCCAGCCAGAGTCTATAGCATTGCAATGACTATAGCACACCAGTAGAACCTTTCCACCTTATATATGCAGGAAAGTAATGTCACTGCGATATTAATCGAAAATGCTCGAAAATGTACATTAAATCGAGTTTTCCAGCCGGATTCTGCAGCATTGCTATGGTTATAGCACGCCAGTAGAATCTTTCCCCCTTATATATGCAAGAAAGTATGGTCACCACAATATTAGTCGAAAACGTCAATAATATTATATTTTCCAGACAGATTCTATGGCATTGCAATGGCTATAGCACGCCAGTAGTATCTTTCCTCCTTATATATGCAAGAAAGTTAGCACACAACGATATTGGTAGAAAATGGCAAAAGAATGAACTTTCCAGCCAGATTCTATAGCATTTCAATGGCTATATCACGCCAATAGCATCTATCGTCCTTGTTTATGCAAGAAGGATAGGTCATGACGATATTAGCCGAAACGTCATTAAAATTGAATTCTCCAGCCAGATTCTATAGGACTGCAATTACTATAGTACGCCAGCATCATCTTTCCTCCTTGCATATGCAAGAAAGTTAGTTCACGAAGATAGTAGTCGAAAACGTCAAT
>NW_016989230.1:0-824 GCF_001483705.2 Eufriesea mexicana | reverse complement strand
CGTCACGTTAGGTTGAGTTACGTTACGTTTGGTTATGGTACGATTGGTTAGGGTAGGAGAGGAAAGCATAGACATTAGTGCTATACACGGCTTGCCGGTGGATTTCTGCGCTACAGTTTTGTCTGACATGATCAGTCTGGCTCTGGGAAGGAAGCAATAGTTGTCTCTGCAATTTATTCTGAGTTAGCCTACGTTCTTTGTGTTAGGTTAGGTTATGCCATATTAGGGTTTCTTTGTCATTTGGCAATTACAATTAAACGCCGCGTACTTCTGTGGTCTGCTGTGCTCTAGTATATTCTGCTTAGCTCTGGTGAGGACAGAAATTGTGGTGTAGGAGGGTTAAGTGAAATTTGGTTACGCTTGGTTAAGCCATGCTTGGCTATGTTATGCCAGGGCAGCTTTTACCTTTGTGCTATACACTGCTATTCGGTGGATTCCTGCGCTCTACTGTAATCTTTGTTCCGCTTCGCACAGGCGAGCAAAGAACCAGTGGCCGCTACGCGTTACGTAGAGTTAGGTTGCGTTTGGCTAGGTTATGTTTGTTTGGGCTAGCATAGGTTATTTTTGACTTTTGCGCTGTACACTGGAATGCGGTGGATTTCTGAGCTGTAGTACATTCTGCTTGGCACCGGGGACCACAGTAATAATGGTCTCGATAATATAAGTTGAGACACGATACGTTTGGCTTGGTTACTTTAGCCTTGGTTAGGTTTTGGCAGCTTCGACCTTCCTGCTGTACGCTGCGATCCTATGTATTTCTACGCTCAACTCTCCTCTACTATGCTCTGCTTGGCTCGACGGAGGCCAGCAATTCTGGTCTAGGC
>NW_016989229.1:0-1187 GCF_001483705.2 Eufriesea mexicana | reverse complement strand
TTGTTAGTTTACGATTGGTTTGGTTAGGTTTGTTTGGGTTTGGTTTCGATATGACTGACATTCGTGCTATACACTACCAGTAAAACGACCCCTGCGCTCTACTCATCTCTAATATGCACCGCTTCGACTTGGGGATGCATGCAATTATGGCTAGATGCGTTAGGCTGTGATTGGTAAGGTTTGATTAGTCTATGCTTGGTCATGTTAGGTTAGGACGTCTCTTACTTCTTTGCTGTACACTGCTAATCGGACGTTTCCAGCGTCCTACATTGCTCTGCTATACCTTGCTTAGCTCTCTTGGGGCCAGCAGCGGCTTTCGTGGCACGGCGGGCTGTGTTACGTTACGTCTGCTTATGTTGCGATTGGTTAAGTTAGGATATGAAAGCCTTGACTTTTATGCTATACAACGCTGTTCGGAGGATTTCTATTCTACATTGCTCTACTGCTCCCTGTTCTACTCAGTGGAGGCCAGTAGTTGTGTTCCCGGCGCATTAGGCTGTTAGGTCACCATTGGTTGTATTACGCTTGTATTGGCATTGTTTGGATATGTCTGACATTCGTGCTATACACTGCCATTCTATGGACCGTCAGCGCCATCTGCTTGGCTCTTGGGGGGCCAGCAAAAGTGGCTGCCGCACGTTTGGTTGAGCTTTGATACGTTTGGTAGTGTTACAATATGTTGGGTTAGCATAGGGTACCTTTGAATTTTGTGCTACATACTGCTATTCGGTGATTCTCAGCGCTCTCTGCTCTTCGTTGCTCTACTATACTCTGCTCGACGCCGGGGAGGCCAGCAATAACTGTCGCGGCACGATAGATTGAGATACGTTACGTTCGGTTAGATTAGGTTGCGTTACGTTTGGCTAGAGTAGCATTGCCTTCTGTGTTTTACACTGCTATTCGGAGATTTCTGCGCCCTGATTTTCTCTAATCTGTTCTAATTGGCTCTGGGCCGGCCAATAACAGTGTCCTCTGCACGTTAGGATTATTTATCGTAAGTTTGGTTAGGTTAGGTTAGGTAGGGTTAGGTTAGGATTTCTTAGACTTTTTTTATACACGCTGCTATTTGGAGGCCTTCTGCGATGAACTCCGCTCCAGTATACCGTGCGTAGCTCTGCGGAGGACTGGAATAGCGGCAATGTCACGAAAGTCTTTGTCAGGCTTCGTTTGGTAATGTTACGTTTGGT
>NW_016989228.1:0-587 GCF_001483705.2 Eufriesea mexicana | reverse complement strand
CAGTATCGTTGTGAGCTATCTTCCTTGCATGGGTAATGAGGATAGATCCTTTTGGCGTGCTATGGCCATGGCAATGCACTGGAATCTAGCTGGAAAATACAGATTTATTGACATCTTCGAAGAATATCGTGGTGAGCTAACACTCTTGCATAAGTAAGGAGGAATGATCCTTTTGGCGTGCTATAGCCATTGCAATGATATTGAATGTTGTTGGAGAATTCAATTTTAATGACATTTTCGACTACTATCGGAGTGAGCTAACATCTCTTGCATAAATGAGGAGGGAAGATTCTATTGGCGTGCTATATCCATCGCACTGTTATAGAATCTGGATGGAAAATACAGTTTTATTGACATTTCCGACTATTATCGTGGTGAGCCCACTTTCTTGCATAAATAAGGAAGAAGGATTCAATTGGCGCGCTATAGCCTTTGCAATGGTATAGAATCTGCCTGGAAGGTTCAATTTCTTTGACATTTTCGAATAATATGGTGGTGAGCTAACTTTCCAGCATAAATAAGGTGGAAAGATTCTGCTGGCGAGTTATAGGCATTGCAATGCTATAGAATCTTGCTTGAAAACTCAA
>NW_016989227.1:0-494 GCF_001483705.2 Eufriesea mexicana | reverse complement strand
CTATTGCTCGCCACCCCTGAGCCAAGCGGAATACAGAAGAGCACTGTAGTTCACAGAAATCCGACTAAAGGCAGTGTATAGCACGAACGATGGAGCCACCCTTACCTAACTTAACTTAACCTATACTAACCAAACGTAACATAGCTCAACCTAATGTGCAACGACCACTATTGCTCGCCACCCCTGGTTCGAGCAGAGTATTATAGAGCTATGTTCGGCGCATACATCAGCTGAACAGCAGTGTATGGTATGGCACAATAGACGAAGGAATCCTTACCAGACCTTCCTGACCTGACCCAACGAAGCGTAGCCTAACACAATCTAACGCGACGAGATCATTATTGCTGGCTTCCCAAGGACCAAGCAGAAAGTATTAAAACACACCGGAGCGCAGACGTCCACCTCATTGCAGTGAATAGCACAAAAGCCGTAGATATTTTAACCAAACATAACCTACCCCGACCAAACCAGACGCAACCTAACTCAAACTATCT
>NW_016989226.1:0-375 GCF_001483705.2 Eufriesea mexicana | reverse complement strand
AATGAACCGCATTGCAGTGCATAGTATAAATTGAAACATACTCCAACCTAACCTGACCCAACCGAACCTACCCAAATGCCGTGTAACTCAACATAACGGGACGAAACCAATATTGCTGGTCTCCCCAGAGCCAAGCAGAACATATTAGAGCATATCATAGCGCAGAAATCCGCAGAATAGCAGGTTGTAGCACAAAAGTCAAAGTAGGTTATCCTAACAAAGCTAGACGTAACATAAACGAACGCAACCCAACACAACCTAACACGACGAGGCCACTATTGCTGACGTCCACAGAGACAAGCGGCATGAATTGGGCGCAGTTATGCGCAGGAATCCACGGGATGTTAGTGAATAGCGCAAAAGACGTAGATATCC
>NW_016989225.1:0-1020 GCF_001483705.2 Eufriesea mexicana | reverse complement strand
TGGTGAATAGATCGCCTAACGCCTTCAACCAATGGCAAGTACAGCCGCCTACTTGCCAGAGAATAGGTCTATTAAAAATCTATAACCTTCTACAGCTTGATGAGTAGATCACCTAAAGCCTTCAATCCAACGGCAAATACAGCCATCTACTTCCCAGAGAATAAGTCTATTCAAAAAAATGAGCTGTCACAGCTTGGAGAATAGATCGCCTAACGCCTTCAATCCAATGGCAAGTACAGCCATATGGTTGCCATGGTATAGGTCTATTCAAAACCTATAACATTTTATACCTTGGTGACTAGATCGTGTAACGCCTTCAACCAATGGCCAGTAGAGCCGTCTACTTGCCAGAGAATAAGTCTATTCAAAATCTATAACCTTCTACAGCTTCGTGAATAGATCGCCTAACGCCTTCAATCCATTGGCAAGTTCAGACATCTACTTGCCAGAGAATAGGTCTATTCAAAATATATAACCTGTTATAGCTTGGTGAGTAGATCCCCTAACGCCTTCAATCCAATGGCATGTACAGTCATTTACTTCACAGAGAATAGGTCCATTCAAAATTCATAATCCGTAATAGCTTGGTGAATAGATCGCTTAACGCCTTCTATCCAATGGCAAGTACAGCCATCTACTTGCCAGAGGATAGGTCTTGTCAAAAACTATAATCTGTAATACCTTGGCGAAAAGGGCGCCTAACGCCTTCAATCCAATGGCAAGTACAGACATCTACATGCCAGAGAATAGGTCTATTCAAAGTCTATAACCTGTTATAGCTTGGTGAATAGATCGCCAAACGCCTTCAATCCAATGGCAAGTACAGCCATCTACTCGCCAGAGAATAGGTCTAACCAAAATCTATAACCTCCTACAGCATGGTGAATAGTTCCGATAACGCCTTCAATCCCTTGGCAAATACGGCCATCGACTTGCCAGAGAATAG
This sequence comes from Eufriesea mexicana, assembly GCF_001483705.2. Lineage (NCBI taxonomy): Eukaryota > Metazoa > Arthropoda > Insecta > Hymenoptera > Apidae > Eufriesea > Eufriesea mexicana. The sequence goes on along the minus strand of NW_016989225.1, from coordinate 74 downwards.
GTCTATTCGACATCTGTAACCTTTTATAGCTTGGTGAATAGATCGCCTAACGCCTTCAACCCAATGGCAAGTAC
>NW_016989224.1:0-503 GCF_001483705.2 Eufriesea mexicana | reverse complement strand
CTCCTGATTTATGGAAGAAAGTTAGCTCACCACCATATTAGTTGAAAATCTCAATAAAATTGATTTTTACAAGCAGATACTTTGGCATTGCAACGGCAATAGCGCGCCAATAGAATCTTTCCGCGTCATTTACGCATGAAAGATAGCAAACCACGATATTATTCCGAAATGTCAATAAAATTGAATATGACAGGCACTTTCTATATCACTGGAATGGTTATACCAAGCCAAAAGAATCTTTCCTCCTTATTTATGCAAGAAAGGTAGCGCTACACAATATTATTCGAAAATGTCAATAAAACTGAATATTCCGGCCAGATTCTATAGCATTGCAATGGTTATAGCTTGCCAACATAATCCTTCCTCCTTGTTTATGTAAGAAAGTTAGCTCATCACGATATTAGTCAAAAATGTCAATAAAATTATATTTTCCAGACAGGTTCTTCTGCATTGCGGTGGATATACCACTCCAAAAGGACTTTTCCTCCTTACGTATGCAAGGA
>NW_016989223.1:0-550 GCF_001483705.2 Eufriesea mexicana | reverse complement strand
AGTGCGCAGATGTCCACCGAACAACAGTCAATACCACGTAAGTCAAGACAATCCGAACCTAGCCCAGGCAAACATACCCTAACCGAGCGTAACGCAACTCAACCTTACGTGCCGAGACATGTTACGGACATCCCCATAGTCGGTCAGGGTATAGTAGAGCAATATTGAGCGTGGAAATCCACCTAATTGCGGTGTATAGCTCAAAAGCCAAAACTATCCTTCCCTAACCTAACCTAACCTGTCCTAATCAAACGTTACATAGCTGAAGCTATCGTGCCACGATCGCCATTGATGGCCTTCCGAGAGACGAAATGTCTATAGTGGAGAAACCATGAGCACAGAATTCCACCGGAGAGCAGAGTGCAGCACAAAAGGCGAAGCTGTCCTTCGCTAACCTAACGAAACGTAACAAAATCAAGCGTAGCCTAGCTTAACCTATAGTGACGAGACCACAATTACTGTCATCCGCAGGGTCGAGCAGAGTATTGTAGAGCAATCTGGATCGAAGTAATCCACCGAAGAGCCTTGTATAGCACAAAAGTCGGAGCTA
>NW_016989222.1:0-597 GCF_001483705.2 Eufriesea mexicana | reverse complement strand
GTTAGCTCACCACGACACTAGTCGAAAATGTCAAGAAAATTGTATTTTTCAGACGGATTCTGTAGATCTGCAATGGCTATAGCACGCCAATAGGGTCTTCCCTCTTTATTTGTGCAAGAGTTGTGCAAGAGAGGAAGCTCTCCACGATATTAGCCGAAAATGACAACAGAATTGAATTTTCCAGCCACATTGTACAGCACTTCAAAGGCTATGGCACGCCGATAGTATCTCTTCTCCTTATTTATGCAAGAAAGTTAGCTCATAACGGTATAAGTCGAAAATGTCAATAAATCTGAATTTTCCATCCAGATCCTATAGCTATGCAATGGCTACAACACGTCAATGGAATCCTTCCTGCTTATTTATGCAAGAAAGTTAGCTCACCACAATAGTAGTCGAAAATGTCAATAAAATAGAATTTTCCAGGCAGATTCTGGACGATTGCTGTGGCTATAGCGCGCCAATGGTATCTTTCCACCTCATTTATGCAAGGAAGATATTTCTCCAATTTATTAGCCGAAAACGTTTATAATATTGAATTTTAGAGCTCGATTCTATAGCTCTGCAATGGATATAGCAGGCGAGTAGAATCCTTCC
>NW_016989221.1:0-557 GCF_001483705.2 Eufriesea mexicana | reverse complement strand
CAAGCGGAATATACTAGAGCACAGTAGAATCCAGAAATGCACCGAAAAGCAGTTTATACCACGGAAGTCGAAGCTATCCGTACATAACCCAGACTAACACAGACTAACCAAACGTGGCCTTACTCAATCTAACACGTCAGGTCCACTATTACTGGCCTCCAAATCGACGAGCTAATTATAGTGGGCAATGTAGGGCTCGCAAATCACGCAATAACAGTTACAGCGTAGAAGTCAATGCTCCATTATCCTAACCTAATCAACCGTATCATAACCGAACGTAACCTAACCGAAACTAACGTGCCGAAAGCTCTATTGCAGACCTCCCCAGAGACAAGCAGAACATACTAGAGTACCGTAGCGTGCTGAAATCCACCGAATAGCAGCGTATAGCGCAATAGCTGTAGCTATCACCTCTTCACATAGCCAACCTTGATATGACCAAACGTAACGTAACACAGCCTAGGGCGCCTGGACCACTATCGCCGGAATCGCTAGAGCCAAGCAGAGTATATCAGAGCAATGCAGGACGCTGAAAACGACAGAGTAGCAGCGGACAG
>NW_016989220.1:0-561 GCF_001483705.2 Eufriesea mexicana | reverse complement strand
CCTTCTAACCTTTCCTGCTTAGCCCTGGGAATGCCAGCAATATTGGTCTCGGCACGTCAGGTTGTGTGATCTTACGAGCGGTTAGTATATGTTAGGCTATGTTCGGTATGGGTAGCTTCGTCCTTCGTGATACACACCGTTGTTCGGCGGATATCTACGCACTTCACTAGTGTACTCTACTATGTTCTGTTTGGCTCTGAGGAGGCCAGCAATACCTGTCTTGTCAAGTCAGGTCTTGTTATGTTAGGTTTGGGTGTGTTAAGCTTGGCTCGGTTATTATAGGCTACTTTGAATTTTGTGCTATAGACTAATATGTGGTGGATTCCTGTGTTCTACTGTGCTCTACTATATTGTGCTCGCTTTTGGGCGCCTGCAGCAGCGGACGCGACACGATGTGATGAGCTATGCCACGTTCCGTTAGGTCAGTCTGGGTCGCGTTATGGTAGGATAGCTTCCACTTTTGCGCTCTTCACTACAATGGGGTGTCTTCCTGCGCTTGAATGTGCTCCACTACATTTTGCTTCACTCTGTGTGGGCCAGCAGCTGCTGTCTTGTCAAGTT
>NW_016989219.1:0-561 GCF_001483705.2 Eufriesea mexicana | reverse complement strand
ATTCAAAAATCATCTTTCCTCCTTACTTACGCAAGGAACATAGCTCACCTCAATTTTAGTCGAGAATGTCAACAAAATTGAACTTTCCATCCAGATTCTATAGCATTGCGAAGGCTACAGCCTGCGAAATGGATCTTTCCTCCTCATTTATGCAAGAAAATTAGCTAACCACAATGCTAGCCGGAAATGTCAATAAAATTGAATTTTGCAACCAGATTCCAGAGCATTGCAATGGCTGTTGCACGCCATGAGGATCTTTCCTCCTTAGTTATGCAAGGAAGTTAGCTCAGCACGGTATTATTCGGAAATGTCAGTAAAATTTAAATTGAATTTTCCATCTTGATGCCCTAGCAATGCAATGGCTATAGCACGCCAGTAGAATCTACCCTCCTTATTTATGCAATAAAGTTTGCTCACCACGATGTTAGTCGAAAATGTCAATGAAATTGAGTTTTCCATGGTGATTCAATAGCGTTGCAGTGGTAATAGCACGCCAAAAGAATCTTTACACCTTATTTATTCAACAAAGGTTGCTCACCACGATATTAGTCGAAAATGTCA
>NW_016989218.1:0-1726 GCF_001483705.2 Eufriesea mexicana | reverse complement strand
GGAATACAATATACCTTTCAATCTCGCTGTATTCTGTACATCTAGTTGTTATAAGAGACCATCACCTAAATTAATTTCAATCTTTTGTCTGCCTAAGCCATTTCCATTTTCTGAATCTTTATTTGACCATCAAAGATTTCTATCTTGTATGTTATATAGTTAGCCAACCTAGAATCCAATAGACATATCATAACTTACATATTTGTATTGCTGCTTCAATTTTTTCTCGCTATAAAATATAATTCTTCTACATCTAATGGTTCTACGCTAGTGATATTCCATGATTCCAATATTTTTCCACTGTTGCACGTGCCTGTTTATTTCAACAGAATATTTCCGTTTCACAACCAAGCTCTGCTATCACTAATAAAAGTTGGGAAAACAATAACTTACACTATTTAATGACAACTAAAGGTTATGTTAATCAAAATACTTACATTCTTTTCGTGATGCAGGCACACTTGCATGGACACAGCAATGCTTTCGGCCTTTGTTTGCATTTTTTTCTCATTTCCTACGCATTCTCCTGTTCATTTAGGGAAAAGTTAACAAATCACTCAATTTCAGTGATTAATTTATGAAATTTTATAACTGCGTGGTAAAGGCGTACCTTGGAATGTTTGTCGTCTGTCAGATAAGGAAATGAATGCTGATTGTCTAATTAAAGCGGCTGTTTGGGCTGAATTTATAAAATAATGTAGAAAACTTTATAATTTGATTTATTAAAATATACTAAAATATATTAGGAGTAGAAAACCAGAGTTTGTAAACTGTCATCAGAGCCATCTATGATTTTAGACTTCTAGCTCGAGTTCAGTAATGAGAACATAGATGGCTCTGATGTCTGTTTACTAACTCTGGTTATGTGCTCCGAATATATTTTAATAAATCAAGTCGGCAGTGGAAAATTCACTAATTACTCAATATCTGTGATTAATTTATGAACTTTTATAATTCCATCTTAAAGCCGGATCCTTCAAGAACTTTCCAATATATTTTTCGATATAAATTTGTCCCTAATTAATTAATTATTAATTATTATTCTGCCGGGTATATGAATTGTTGTCGAAGACGCCATTGGTGTTTCATTAATTACTATCCTTTAGGCAATTAATATATGAAACTTTATACACTCATTATAAAAACAATGTTCTTGCGAATCTTCTCATATAACTTTTGATCACATTTTCATTCTAGTTTCGTTTAGTATTAATTATATTCTCGGAAGATCGCGATGGTCGTCGTTACGAAATCATAGACGCCATCAAAGAAGAATTAATAACTAACAATTTAGAGTTAAATTCTTTACAAAAGTTATATAGGAATGTTGTCTGAAGTTCCAGCTTTGCAATGAAATTATAAAAGTTCATAAATTAATTACGGAAATTGAGTAATTTATTAACTTTTCTCCGTCGGAGCCCTTCTATCTTTTTCTATCCTCTCTCTGTCCATGTCTGTCACGTGACGAGCACTTCGACGACCTCCTTGCCTATTCTATGTTCCTATCACTTTTCCGAGCAAATGGTCCAAAATCATAGATGGCGCTGATCGCAGGCGGTAAAATTTGTATTCGAACTAGATACTAGAAATCAATTCGACAGTAGAAAATTAATAAATCTCCAAGTTTTTGTAATTAATTCATGAACATTTATAGCTGCACAGTAAAGTTGGAATTATAGGCAACATTCTTATACAATGTTTAATTTAATAATTAATACTTACACGA
>NW_016989217.1:0-378 GCF_001483705.2 Eufriesea mexicana | reverse complement strand
AGGTTCTATAGCGTTGCAATGGCAATAGCTTGCCAATAGAATCTTTGCTTCTTATTTGTGGAACAAGGTTAGCTTACCACGATGTTAGTCGAAAATGTAAAAGAAATTGTATTTTCCTTCCGGATTCCATTGCGTTGCAATGCCTAGAGTACGACAACAGAATCTTTCCTCCTTACATATGCAAGGAAGTTAGATCACCACGGTACAAGTGGAAAATGTCAATAAAATTGAATTTTCCAGCAAGATTCTATAGCGCTGCAATAGCAAAAGCACGCCAATAGTATCCTCCCTTCTTATTTATGCAAGAAAGTCCGATCACCACGGTATTAGTCGAAAATGTCAATGAAATAGAACTTTCCAGGCAGATTCTATAGCATT
>NW_016989216.1:3733-4012 GCF_001483705.2 Eufriesea mexicana | reverse complement strand
GATGTATGTATGGATGAATGTATGGGTGTACGTATGGATGTATGTATTGATGTATGTATGCATTTATGGATGGATGGATGTATGGATGCGTGTATGGAAGGGCGAGTGAACGTATGTATGTATTGGTTGATGTATGGATGTATGTTTGGGTGTATGTACGGATGTAACCATGCATGGATGGATTTATGGTTGTATGAATGGATGTATGTTTGGATGGATGAGTGTATGGGTGGATGGATATATGGATGTATGGGTGTGTGGACGAATGAATGTATGTAT
>NW_016989216.1:1916-3277 GCF_001483705.2 Eufriesea mexicana | reverse complement strand
TGTATGTATGGATGTATGTATGGATGGATGAGTGTATGGGTGGATGGATATATGGATGTATGAGTGCGTGGTTGTGTGGATGTATGGATGGATGGGCGTATGGATGGATGAGTGTATGCATGTATGGATTTATGTATGGATGGATGTTTGAATGTACAGGTGTATTTGAGTTATGTATGGACGGATATATGTATGTATGGATATATGGATGAACGGAAGTATGGATGTACGGATGCATGGATGTATGGATGTGTGGGTGGTTGAATGGATGTATGTATGGAGGCATGTACGGATGTATGTATGGAAACATCCATGGATGTATGTATGGATGTGTGTATGGATGTATGTATGGATGTATGGATGGTTGTATGTATGGATGTGTGTGGGCGTATGTATGTATGTGTGGATGTACGTATGGATGTATGTATGGATGGATGTTTGTATGGTTGGACGGGTTTGTGGGTGTATGTATGTGTGCACGTATGGGTGTACGAGTGCTTGGATGTACGGATGTATGGATTTATTGATGTATGTATGTATGTATGTATGGATGGATATATGTATTGAACGATGGATGTATGGACAGATCGATGTATGGATGGATGGCTGTATCGATAAATGGACCTATGGATGGACAGATGTCTGGATGGACGGATCTACCGATGTATGGATGTATGGATGTATGGATGGATGGATGTACGCTTAGATGGATTTATGGATGGATGGATGTATGGTTAGATGGATTTATGGATGCGTGAATGGATGGATGGATGGATGGATGCGTTAACGGAATGGCGATTGTATGGATGCATGTATGGCTGGATGTATGGATGTATGTGTGGATGAATGTACGGATATATCTATGCATGTATGTATGGGTGAGTGTATGGGTGTATGTATGGATCTATGGAAGTATGTATGGATGTATGTATGAATCAATGGATGCGTGTATGGGTGGATGGATATATGGATCTATGTGTGTGTGTATGTATGGATGTATGGATGGATGGACGTATGGTTGGAAGAATGTATGAATGTATGGATGTATGTATGGATGGATGTTTGAATGTGTAGATGTATTTGAGTTACGTATGTACAGATGTATGTGTGTATGGATTTATGGATGTTCGAATGTATGGATGCACGGGTGCATGGATGTATGGATGTGTGGGTGGATTAATGGATGTGTGGATGGACGGAAGAACGGATGTATGTATGGATGTTTGTATGGATGTATGTATGAATGTGTGCATGGATGTACGTATGGATGTTTGTATTTATATATGTATGGATGTATGAATGAATGTATGTATGGATGGATGTGGGTATGGGTGGATGGAATTGTGGATGTATGGGTGTGT
>NW_016989216.1:0-756 GCF_001483705.2 Eufriesea mexicana | reverse complement strand
TATGGATGGATGGGCGTATGGAAGGATGGAAGTACCAATGGATGTATGAATGGATGGATGGCTGTATGCACGGATGGATGCATGCATGGATGTATGTGTGGATGTTTGAATGGATGTATGTATATATGTGTGTATGGGTGTATGGAAGGATGTATGCATGGATGTATTTACGGATGTTTGTATGGATGTATGTATGGATGTATGTGTGGATGAATGTATGCGTGTATGTATGGATCTGTGTATTGATGTGTGTAGGGATGCATGGATGGATGGATGTATGTATGTATGGATGGATGTATGTATGTATGGATGTAAGGGTGTATGCATGTATGGTTGTACGAATGTATGGATGTACGAATGTATGGGTGCATGGATGGATGGATGTATGGATTAAAAGGTGTAAGTATGCGTGCATGTGTGTGTGTATGTATGTATGGATTTATTGATGGATAGACGTATGTTAACGATGGATGTATGGATGGGTGCTTGTTTGGATGGATGGATGTATGGATGGATCGATGTGTTGAAAGATGTATGCATGTATGGATGTATGTATGGATTACCGTTTGTCTGGATGGATGGATGTATGGAAGGATTGAGGAATGGATGTATGTATGTACGGATGTATGGATGTATCGATGTACGTATGTATGTATGTATGGATGTATGTATATATGTATGTATGGATGTATGGAAGCCTGCATGTATGGATGTATGTATGGACGAATGTAATGGTGTATGTATGGATGTATGTAC
>NW_016989215.1:0-498 GCF_001483705.2 Eufriesea mexicana | reverse complement strand
TAGCACGTAAGTCATAACCAACCAGACCTAACCCAAGCTAACATAACCTAACCAAACGTTGCCGACCTCAACGTAACGTGCTGCTGCCACTATTGGTGGCACTCCCAGGGCTCTCCCAGGGCTGAGCTTAATTTAGTAGAGCGCAGTACAGCGCAGAAATACTCCGAATTGCAGTGTATAGCACGAAAGTCAAAGCGTTCCCAGCCAAATTTAGCCTAACCTAACACAACCGAACTTAACCTAACTCAGCCTAACGTGCCACGACCACAACTGCTGGCATGCAGAGAGTCGAGCAGAGTACAGTAGAGCAATATAGATCGCAGATATCCACCGAATAGCAGTGTATAGCGCGAAAGTCAAATGTACCCGATCCTAACCTGACAAACCGTACCACTACAGAACATAAGCAAGCTCAGCCATACGTGCCGCCACCAATAATCCTGGGATTCCCCGAGCCAAGCAGAATATATAAAAGAGAGTAGGGCGCAGAAATCCATA
>NW_016989214.1:0-269 GCF_001483705.2 Eufriesea mexicana | reverse complement strand
TGGGTGTATGGATGGATGGAAGTATGGATTGGTGACCGTATGGATGGATGTACGTATGGATGGATAGAGGTATGGATGGTCGGATGTGCGGATGAATGGATGTACGGAAGAATTAATGTATGAATGGATATACGTATGGATGTATGTATGGATGTATGTATGGATGTATGAATGGATGTATGTATATATGTATATATGTATATATTTATGGTTGTATGGATTTATGGATGTGTGGGTGTGTGGATGGATGGATGTATGGGTGGTTGTAT
>NW_016989213.1:5468-6961 GCF_001483705.2 Eufriesea mexicana | reverse complement strand
GTAACAGTGGTCTCGATGCCACAGGTTGAGATATATTAAGTTTGGTTATGTAACGTTTGGTTAGGTTAGGACACGTCTGCTTTTACTTATAAGATACACCTCGCTATTCGGTGGATTTTTGCGGTCAACATAGCTCTAATATGCTCTGCTTGGCTCAAGGATTGCCAGCAATAGCATTCTCGGCACGTTAGGCTGAGATATGTTGCGTTTGTCTATGTTACGTTTGGTTTGGTTCGGATGGGATTGCTTAGACTTTTGTGCTTCACACTGCTCTTCGGTAGATTTCTATGCTCTGCCGTAATCTAATATTCTCCGCTTTGCTCTTGGGAGGCCAGAAATAGTTTCCGCGGCGTGTTAGGTTTTGTCGGGTTACGGTTGTTTATGTTTCGTCTGGCTACGACACATTTGGTTACGTTCGGATATAGAATCTTTGACTTTTGCGCTATTCACTGCCATTCGGTGGATTTCTGCCCACTTCGTTGCACTACTGTGCGGTACTCGTCTCTGTGGAGGCCAGTAATGGCGATCGTGGCACGGTAGGTTGGCTTGTTTGCTCCTTGCTAGGATAGGTTAGGCTAGGTTCGGTCTGGATAGAATTGACTTTTATGGTATACACAGCCATTCGGTGTACATCTGCGGTCTGCATTGCTCTACTAGCCTCTGATTGTCTCTGGGGATGCCAGCAATTGCGGGCGTGGCACGTTTTGTTGTGTCAGGCTACGTTTGGTTTGGATAGAGAAGGCTATATTAGGTTAGGATGGCTTTGACATTTGTGCTATACAATGCTATTCGGTGGATTTCTACGCGCGACAGCGCTCCTGAATATTCTGCTTGACCATGCGGAGGCCAGCAGTAGCGCTCTCGGCACGTTAGGCTGAGTTAGCTTGGGTTTGGTTATTCTACATTTGGCTAGGCTAGGATAGGATTGCTTAAACCTTTGTGCTATGCACTGCTCTTCGGCAGATATCTGCGCTCTACATTGACCTGCTATATTCTGCGCGAACCTTGGGATGTCAGCAACAGTGGTCGCGGCACGTTAGGTTGTGTTAGAATACGTACGGTGACGTTAGGGTAACTTGCGTCATTTTGCGGACGCTTTGACTTTCCTGTTATAAGCTGTTATTAGGTGGAATGCTGCGCTCTACAGTGCTCCACTATACAATGCACCAGTTTGGGGGGCCCAGCAATAGTGGCTGCGGCACGTCATTTTTTGTTATCTTACATTTGGTCATGTCATGATTTGATAGGTTAGGAAAGTGTGGTTTCAACTGTTGTAATGTACACTGCTATTCGGTGGGATTCCGCGCTCTACTGTGCTCTAATACGCTCTGCTTTGCTCTAGCGTGGTCAGCAATAGTGGTCTATGCACTTTAGGTTGAGCCAGGTTGCGTTCGGCTATGTTCTATTTGGCCATGTTAGGCAAGGATAGCTAGACTTCTGTGCTCTACACTGCTCTTCATGAATTCCTGCGGTCCACTGTAATCTAATCTTCT
>NW_016989213.1:0-525 GCF_001483705.2 Eufriesea mexicana | reverse complement strand
GGCCGGGTATCTTCGGAAGATTTCCCCCACGTGAAAAAAAAAAGAAAAATGGATAGCTTTGACTTATGTGCTGTACACTGCTATTCGGTGGACTTCTGCGCTGTACTCTGCTCTAGTATGTTCTGCCTGGCTCTGGGGAGGCCAGCAATGGTGGCGTAACCAGGTTATGTATAGTTAGGCTACGTTTTGTTCGATTATGTTAGTCTGGGTTAGGTACTTATAGCTTCGACTAACGTGGAATGCACTGTTTTCCGGTGGATATCTTCGCTCTACCTGGCACTACTAAACTCTGCTCGACACTGAAGAGGCCGGCAATAGCGTTCGTGGCACGATGGTTTGAGTTAAGTTGTGTTTGGTTATGCTATGTTAGTCTCTGACAGGCTTGAATATCATTGACCTTCGTGGTATAAATTGTGCGCACCGCTGTGCTCTAGCATTTTCTGCTTGTCTCTGACGAGGCCAGTAACAGTGGTCTCGATGCCACAGGTTGAGATATATTAAGTTTGGTTATGTAACGTTTGGTTA
>NW_016989212.1:0-726 GCF_001483705.2 Eufriesea mexicana | reverse complement strand
GCCATGGCTATAATAAACCAATAGTATCTTTCCTCCTTATTTACGGAGAAAATCTTGCTCACCCCGAAATTAGCCGCAAATGTCAATAAAATTGAACTTTTCAGTCAAATTCGATTGCAATGTAAAGGCTATAGCGACCGAGTAGAATCTTTCCTGCTTATTTACGCAGAAAGGTTTGTGCGCCGCAGTATTAGACAAAAATGTCAATAAAATTGGCTTTTCGTTCAGACTCTATTGCATTGCCATGGCTATAATAAACCAATAGTATCTTTTCTCCTTATTTATACAGAGAATCTTTCTCACCACTATGTTAGCCGGAAATGAAAATAAAATTGAACTGTACGGTCAGATACATTTGCAATTCAATGGCTAAGGCAAACCAATACCATCATTTCTCGTTATTTATGCAGAAAACCTGGCTCACCAAGATATTAGCCGAAGATGTCAATAAAATTGTACTTTTAAGCCAGTTTCTATTGCAATGCAATGGCTATAGCAACCCAATAAATTCTTTCCTCCTTATATACGCAGAAAGGTTTGCTCACCACAATATTACACGAGAATGTCAATAAAATTCGCTTTGCGTTCAGATTCTACTGCAATGCAATGGCAATGCCAAACCAATAGAATCTTTCCTCCTTATACATGCAGAGAAACTTGCTAACCACGACATTAATCGAAAAAGACAGTGAAATTTAACATTTCAGACAGACTCAATAGCATTGC
>NW_016989211.1:0-486 GCF_001483705.2 Eufriesea mexicana | reverse complement strand
ACAAAAATTGTGACCGCTACGCAATTGGTTGGTATATGTAACGTTCGGTTGGGATAGATTTGTCTGGCTTTGGTTAGGGTATGTTGGACTTCTGAGCTGTACACTGGAGTGCGGTGTATAGATTTGTCTGGCTTTGGTTAGGGTATGTTGGACTTCTGAGCTGTACACTGGAGTGCGGTGGACTTCTCTGTTCTACTTTGCCCTTGTATGTTCTGGTTTGTTCTCGGGAAGCCAGCAATAGTGGTCCCCGCACGTTACTTTAAATAGGCTACTTTCGCTTAGTTTAGGTTGCTTCAGGTCAGGTATGGATACATTTGACTTTCGTGCTGTACACTGCATTGCGGTGGATTTCTGCGGTCTACAGTTTTCTAGTACGCTCTGCTTGGCCCTGGCTTCGCCAGCACTAGTGGTCGCGCAGGTTACGTTGAGTTTTGCTACGTCTGGTTTGGTTATGTTATTTGGTTTCTGTTTGGATAGCTTTGACTC
>NW_016989210.1:0-209 GCF_001483705.2 Eufriesea mexicana | reverse complement strand
TTATAGCATGGTGAATAGATTGCCTAACGCCTTCAATCCAATGGCAAGAACAGCCATCTACTCGCCAGAGAATGAGCATATTCAAAACATATAAGCTATCGTAGCTTGGCCATTAGATCGCATACCGCCTGTAATCCAATGGCAATTACATACATGTACTTGCCAGGGAATAAGTCTATTCAAAATCTATAATCTGTTATAGCATGGTG
>NW_016989209.1:0-693 GCF_001483705.2 Eufriesea mexicana | reverse complement strand
CATCCACACATTCGTACATCCATACGTACATACATCCATACATCCATACATCCATCCGTCCATACGTACATTCATTCATCCATACATCCATCCATCCATACATCCATCCATCCACTCATACATCCACCATCCATACATCCATACATATAAACATCCATACATCCATACATATATACATCCATACATCCATTCATCCGCAAATACATGCATTCGCACATCCAAACGTACATACATCCATACATTGATACATCCATACATCCGTACATCCATACATGCAACTATACATCCATACATCCATACACCCATCCAACCATCCATGCATCCGTTCATCCACCTATCCTTCCACCCACACTTCATTCCATCCAGGCATCCATTCATCCACCCAGACGTTCATACATCCACGCACACGCACGTCCATACATTCGTACATCCATGCACCCCTACATAAATACATTCATGCATCCATACATCTCTACACCAATACATCCATCCATCCAAATATCTATGTACAGACACATACATCCAGCCATTCTTCCATCCATACATGCACCCTTCCATCATTCCATGTATCCCTTCATCCACACATCCATCCAGCCATACATCCGTCCATCCACACATTCATAAATCCTATCAACCGTACTTCCATCCACAGATACATCCATCCATCCACACATCCATAGATATATACATACA
>NW_016989208.1:0-626 GCF_001483705.2 Eufriesea mexicana | reverse complement strand
CAGGCAAGGTGACGACAGGTAAGGTCAGTTGAAGTCAGGGCAGGCTAGGACATTCCAGGTCGGGCAGGTTTGGTCAGGTCAGGTCAGGTAAGGTCACGACAGGTCAGGTCAGGCCAGGATAGGTCAGGTCGTGTGTGGTCAGGTCAGGTCTGGTCAGGTGAAGCCAGGCCATGTCAGGTGAAGCCAGGCCAGGATAGGTCAGGTCACTTCAGGCCAGGCCATGTCAGGCAAGGTAAGGTCAGGTAAAGTCAGGTCAGGTCAGGTCAGGTTAGGTTATGTTAGGTTAGGGTAGGTTATCTTACGATTGGTTAGGTTAGGATAGGTTAGCTTGGGTTAGGTTTGATTAGGTTAGGTTAGGATTGGTTGGGTTAGGTTATGTTAGGTTAGGTTAAGCTAGGTTAGCTAGGTTAGGTTAGGTCATGTCATGCTAGGTTTCGCAGTGTGAGGTTAGGAAAAGTTAGGGTAGTTTGGGTTTGGTTACGTTATGTTTGCTAAAGCTTGGGTAGGTTTGGCTACGATAGGTTTTATAAAGTTAGGATAGGTAAGGTTAGGTTAGGTTAGGGAAGGTTAGGTTAGGTCTGATCTGCTCAGGCCAGGCCAGGTCAGTTCAGGTCAAGTCAGGTCAG
>NW_016989207.1:3990-5175 GCF_001483705.2 Eufriesea mexicana | reverse complement strand
AGCCTCCAATAGCAGCACATAGCACAAATGTTAATGATACCCCAACCTAGCCTAACCTAACATAACATAGTCTGGCCAAACCTAACCTAACCTAACCTAACGAAACATAACCTAAGACAGCCTGTCGTGCCACGACCACTATTGCTGAAGTCACCAGAGGCAAGCTGAGCACATTAGACGAGAGCAGAGCGCAGAAACCTATAGAATCGCAGTATACAGCAGAAAAGTCAAAGCTATCCATACGTAACCCAAACAATATGACCTAACCGAACGTACCATAGCTCAACGTAACGTCTCGCGACCACAGCTGCTGGACGGCACTGGTACCAACCAGGATATAGTAGACAACACAAGAGCGCAGATATCCACCTAATAACGGTTTAAACCACGATGCCATTGCTAACCAAACCTAACCCAAACTAGCATAACTTAACCGAACCTGGCCTATCTCAGACTAACGTGCCGACACCACTGCAACTGGACTCCCTGGCACGAGCAGAGTACAGTGGGGCAATGTAGAGCGTAGATTTGCACTGCACAACAGTGTATAGCAAAATTGTCAGTGCCATCGCATCTAAACAGAGCCTGACCTATCATAACCGCACGTCACATAACAGAAACTATCGTGCCACGGCTGCTATCGCTGTCCTTCCTAGAGACAAACAGGACACGTTAGAGGAGGGTAGAGCGCAGAAATCCATGGAATCGCACTGTATAGCACAAATGTCAAAGCTATGCTGTCCTAATCTAATAAAACGTAACGTAACCAAACGTGACCTAACTCAACCCAACCTGCTACGAACACTTTTGCTGGCTACCAAACAGTCGAGCAGAAAATATTAGGGTAGTGTAGTGCGCAGAAGTCCACCGAACAGCAGTGTATAGCAGAAAAGTCAAAGCCACATTAGCCTAACCCAATCTAACATAACTTAACCGAAAGTAACATAACTCATTCAAAAGTGACGAGACCACTATATGCTGGCCTTCCCAGAGCCATGCAGAGCGCACTAAAGCACAGTAGAGCGCAGAAGCCCATCGCATAGCATGTAGAGCACAAAAGTCTGAGGTACCCTAATCATACTTAACCTGTCCTAACCTAACCAAGCGTAAGCAAAGAGAACCCAACGTGCCATGACCACCATTGATAACCTCCCAAAAGTCGAGCGGAGATTAGTAGAGATATGT
>NW_016989207.1:0-639 GCF_001483705.2 Eufriesea mexicana | reverse complement strand
CAAAATTCGATGATAGCCTAACCTAACCTGTCGTAACCAGGCGTTAACTAACACAACCTACCGTGCCACGAACACTATTGCTGGCCATCCCAGAGAAAAGCTGGATATAGTTGAGGAGTGTAGAGCGCAACAATCAATCCAATCGCAGTGAATAGCAGAAAAGCCATAGCTATCCACACCTAACCCAAACTAACGCAACCTGACCAAACGTAGAGTAACTCAACATGACATGCCGGGACCACTTTTGCTGGCCTCCCCGAAACCAAGCAGAATATGATACAGCACATTAGTGTACAGAGATCTACCGAATAACTGCGTATAGCACGAAAGTCGAAGATGTCCTGATCAAACATATGCTAACCTATCCTAGCCTAATGTGGCATATCATAACCTGACCGGACACGGCCGCAATAGCTGGCCACCCGAAAGACGAGGAGAGTATGGTGGAGCAACGTAGAGCGCAGAAAGTCACTGTATTGCAGTGCAGAGCACAAGAGTCAAAAATACCCCAACCAAACCTGACCCATGCTAACCTGACCGTACGTAGCCAAACTGAAACTTACGTGCCGAGACCACTGTTGCTGGCCCCCTCAGAGCCAAGCAGACCATACTAGAGCACAGTAGAGCGCAGACGTCCAT
>NW_016989206.1:0-602 GCF_001483705.2 Eufriesea mexicana | reverse complement strand
GCGGCGCATTTCCGCCATCTACTGGCCTGTATTTTAATCTGCTTGTCTCTGGGAGGCTAACAAAGGAAGTCTCCTCATGTTGTCTTGAATTAGGGTACGTTTGGTTATGTTACGATTGTCTACGTTAGGATAGGGCAGCTGTGACTTTTGTGCTGGACGGCAATGTTCCGTGGATTTTTGCGCTCTACAGTGCTCTAGTATGTTTTGCTTGGCGCTGGAGAGGCCTGCAGTTGTGTACTCGGCTATGTTGCTTAGTATGTTGTTCGGTTATGTTCGTTTATGTTACGACTGGCAAGGTTAGGATTGTGTTGCTTCGTCTTTTGCGCTGAGCACTGTTTTCGGTGGGTTTTTGCTCTCCGCTGCGCTCAACAACATTCTGCTTGGCCCTGGGGAGGCCAGAAATAGCGGCCGCGGCAGGTTGTGTTGAGGTAGACTATGTTTTGTTAGGTTACGTTGGCTTGGGTTTGGTCAGGATAGGTGCGACTTTTGTGTTATACGCTGCGTTTCTCTGGACTTCTGGATTTTCCTCTAATAAGTTACGCTGGACGCTGTGGAGGCCAGGAATAGTGCTCTGGTTACGCTAGGTTGAGTTATGTTATGTT
>NW_016989205.1:351-589 GCF_001483705.2 Eufriesea mexicana | reverse complement strand
CGATATGAAACGTTTCGTTAGATTAGGATATGATTGCCTTGACTTCTGTGCTATGCTCCGATAATCGGTGGATTTCTGCGCTCCACATTGTCCTAATATGCTCTGCTTGGCTCTGTGTGTCCATCAAGAGTGGTCGCGGCACGTTAGGTTGGGTTAGATTACGTTAGGCTACGTTAGGCTACGATGTGTTAGGTTAGGGTAACTTCGACCTTTGTGATACACACTGGTATTCTATGGA
>NW_016989205.1:0-329 GCF_001483705.2 Eufriesea mexicana | reverse complement strand
ATTGCTTGTCTCTGTGGACGACAGCAATCGTGCTCGCGGCACGTTTGGCTGGGTTATGTTGCGTTCGGTTATGTTAGGTTTGGTTATGTTTCGTTAAAGGAGCTTTGACTTTTTTGCTCTACTCTGCTATCCGGAAGACAGAAGCGTTCTACATTGCTCTGCTGTACTCTGCTTAGCTCACGTGAGGCCAGCAATTGCAGTCGTGGCACGTCAGTTTTCGTTACGTTACGTCCGCCAATGTTACGTTTGACTACGTTAGGACAGGGTGGCATTGACTTTTGTGCTATACACTGTTATTCGGCGGCTTTCTGCGCACTATTGTGCTCTGG
>NW_016989204.1:0-993 GCF_001483705.2 Eufriesea mexicana | reverse complement strand
GTCGCGTCACGATAGGCTGCACTATGTTACGTTTGGATGTGTTAGGTTTGGCCAGGTTAGGACCGGCCACTTTGACTTTCGTGCTGTACACTGCTATTCGGATGATTTCTGCGCACCAGTGTGTTCTAATATGCACTGATTGGCACCGTGGTGGCCAGTAGTAGTGGTCTCGGCGCGTAAGGTTGTGTTAAGTTACACATTGCTGTCTCAGGTTAGCATGGTTTGTCTAGGATTTCTCTGGCTTTTCTGCTGTACACCGCTATTCGTTGCTTTTCGACGCTCCACATAGCTCTGCAATACTCCGACCTACCATGGGGAGCGTGCAGTGGTGGTTCTGTCACGTTAGCGTATCTTAGGTTACTTTTGGTTTGATTTGGTTAGGCTAAACTTAGATAGTATAGCTTTGACTTTCGTACTATACACTATTTTGTTGTGGATTGCTGTGATCTACTGTCCTTTACAATATTGTGCTTGTCTTTGGGACGCCTGGAACTGCGGTCGCGGCACTTTGTTGGATTGAGTTATGCTACGTTCCGCTTGGTTAAGTTATGTCTAGTTTGGTCCGGGTATCTTCATCCTTTCTGCTATTCACTCCATTGCGGTGGACCACTGCGCACTACTGTGCTCTAGTACATTCAGCTTGCCCCTGTGGAGGCGAGAAATAGTGGTCCCGTCACGCTAGGTTGAGATAGGTTATGCTTGGGTGTGCTACGTTTGACTTGTTTAGGATGGGCTACTATGACTTCTGTCCTTTACACTGCTGTTCGGCGGACCTCTGTGGCCTACCATGTTCTACTGCATTCTGCTTTGCTCAGGCGAGGCCAGGAGCAGTGGCCGCGACACGTCATGTTTGGTTATGCTACGTTCGGTTAGGTGAGATTATGTCAGGTTGGGCTAGGATATTTACGGCATTCGTGCTAATCACTGAAGTGGAGTGGATTTCCGCACTCTATTGTGCTCCAATAGGCTCTGCTTGGCTGTAGAGTGGCCAGC
>NW_016989203.1:0-1020 GCF_001483705.2 Eufriesea mexicana | reverse complement strand
TTTTCGTTGGATTCCGCCGCCCCACTGTGATCTAGTATGTTCAGTTTGGCACAGGGAAGGTCAGCAATATCGGTCTCGGCATGTTATGTTGTGTAATGTTACGTTCGGTTAGGACATGTTTGGGTATGTTTGGTAAGGATAACATCTATCTTTATGGTATGCACTGCTGTTCGGTGGATTTCTGCGCCCTACTGTGTTCTAGTATGTTCTGCGTAGCTCTGCGGAGACCAGCAACGGTGGTCACGTTTCGTCAGGTATAGTTAGCCTATGTTTGGGTAGTTTATGTTAATTTGGGTTAGGACGGCATAGCTTTGACTTTCGTGGTGTACACTACTAATCGGTGGATTTCCGCGCTCAACTGTGCTCTACTATGCTTTGCCCGGCCCTTGGGAGACCATAATTAGTGGTCGATGCATGATATATTTTGCTAGGCTCCGTTTGTTAATGCTAAGATGGGTTAGGCGAGGATAGGAGAGCTGCGACTTTTGCGCTGTACACCGCTATAAGGTGGATCTATACTATCTGCATTGCTTTAATATACTCTGCTTGCCTCTGGGGAGTCCAGAAATAGAGGTCGTGGCACGTTTTGTTGAGTTAGGTTACGTTCGGTTGGGTTAGGTTAGGTTAGGTTTGGCTAGGTTACCTTGACACTATTGATATAAACAAGAACGCGGTGGATTTATGCGCTCTACTGTGTTATAGTGAACTCCTCTTGGCTCCGCGGAGGCTAGCAATAATGGTCTCTGCACGTTGGTATGAGTGGGTTTACGTTTGGTCAGTTTAAGCATGGTATGTTTTGCTAGGGTTTCTTCGACTTTTGCGCCAAACAATGCTGTTTGTTCGATTTCTGCCCTCTACATTGCTCTACTATACTCTGCTCGACTCTGGGGAGCCCAGAAATCGTGGCCGTGGAACGTTAGTTTGGGTTAAGTTCCGTTTGGTTAGGTTAGGTTAAGCTATGTTTGGTTATGGTAGCTTTGACTTTCGTGCTGTGCACAGCTTTTCGGGGAATTCCTGCCC
>NW_016989202.1:0-641 GCF_001483705.2 Eufriesea mexicana | reverse complement strand
CGCTCTACTGTGCTCTCGTATGTCCCGCTTGGCTCTGGAAAGGTCAACAATAGTGGTCTCGACACGTTAGGTTGAGATTTGTTACGTTTGGTTATGATAAGATTGGTTTCATTAGGAGTGGGTAGCTTTGATTTTTGCGCTGTAGTCTGTTGTTAGGTGGATTTCAGCGCCCTACAGTGCCCTAGTATTTTAAGCTTGGCTCTGGGAAGGCCAGCAAAAGCGGCCCCGGCGTGATAGGTTGGGTTGGGTTACGTTTGGTTTGTTACCATTTGTTAGGTTACGAGAGGGTAGCTTTGACGTTATTGCCGTTGTCTGCTATTAGGAGGATTTTTGCGCACTGTAGTGCCTTAATACTTTCAGCTTGGCTCCGGGAAGGACAGTAATAGTGGTCTCGGCACGTTAGGTTGAGTTAGGCTATGTTCGGTTATATCCCGTTGGTTTGGGTTAGGTTTGGGCAGCTCTTACTCTTCTAATGTATCCTGCGGCTCTGCGGATTTCTGCATTCTTCTCTACACGAGTGCGTTCTGCTTGGCTCTGTGGAGGCCAGCAATTGGGGTCGCGGCGCGTTATGTTGAGTCATGCTACGTTTATTTATGTCACGGTTGGTTAGGTTAGGAGACGGTAGCTATGACCTTAACGCT
>NW_016989201.1:0-1112 GCF_001483705.2 Eufriesea mexicana | reverse complement strand
TTTCTTTCATAAATAAGGAGGAAAGATTCTATTGGAGTGATATAGCCATTGCAATGCTCCGGAATCTGGCTGGAAAATTCAATTTTACTGACATTCTCGACTAATATCGTGGTGAGCAATCCTTCTTGCATAAATAAGAAGAAAAGTTCCTTCTGTAGTGCTATAGCCAAAGCAATGCTGTAGAATTTGGTTGGAAATATCAATTATATTGGCATTTTCGACTAATACCGTGGTGAGCTAGCTTCCTTGCATAAGTAACAAGGAAAGATCCATTTGGAGTGCGATATCCACTGGAATGCTGCAGTATCTGGCTGGAAAGTTCAATTTTATTGACATTTTCGACTAATATCGTGGTGAACTATCGTCCTTGCATAAGTAAGAAGGAAGGATCCCTTTGGTGTGCTATAGCCATTGCGATGGCGTAGAATCTGGCTGGAAAATTCAATTTTACTGACATTTTCGACTAATATCGTGGTGAGCTACCCTTCATACATAAATAAGGAGCAAGGATTCTTTTGGAGTGCTATAGCCATTGCAATGCTGCAGAATCTTGCTGGAAAATTCAATTTTATTGACATTTTCGGCTAATATAGAGGTGAGCTTACTTTCTTGCATAAATGAGGAGGAAGGATTCAATTGGCGTGCTATAGCCATTTCAATGCTATGGAATCTGGAAGGAAAGTCCAATTTTACTGTCATTTTCCACTAATATCGTGGTGAGCTAACTTTCTTGCATAAATAAGGAGGAAAGTTCCTTCTGGAGTGCTATAGCCATGGCAATGCTGTAGAAACTGGCTGGAAAGTTTAATTTTATTGACATTTTCGACCAATAGCGTTGCGAGTTAACTTTCTGGCATAAATAAGGAGGAATGATGCAATTGGCTTGCGATAGCCATCTCAGAGCTGTCGAATCTGTCCGGAAAGTTCAATTTTATTGTCATTTGCAACTAACATCGTGTTGAACTATCTTTCTTGCGTAAATAAGGAGGAAAGATTCTATTGGCGTGCAGTAGCCATTGCATTGCCATAGCATATGGCTGGAAAATTCGTTTCTATTGACGTTTTCGACTAATACCGTGGTAAGCTATCTTCCTTCCATAAGTAAGGAAGAA
>NW_016989200.1:0-375 GCF_001483705.2 Eufriesea mexicana | reverse complement strand
ACGTCGTCTGTTGTGCTACACACTGCTATTCTGTGGATTCCTGCACTCTACTTTGCTCTTATGTGCTCTGCTTGGCTCTACGAAGTCAATTAGTAGCGGTCGCGGCACGTTATGTGGAGTTAGACTACGTCCCGCTAGGTGAGGTTAGGTAAGGTTAGGTCGGGATATCCTTGACCATTATGCTGCACACTGCAATGCGCAGGATTTCTGCGCACTATTGTGTTCCAGTACATTCTGCTTGTATCTGTGGATGCCAGAAACAGTGTTCTCTGTTAGGTTGAGTTTGGTTGCGTTTGCATATGTTACGTTTGACTTGCTTAGCATGGGCTACCATGACTTTTGTGCTGTACACTGCCATTCGGTGAATTCCTTCGT
>NW_016989199.1:0-951 GCF_001483705.2 Eufriesea mexicana | reverse complement strand
ATTCATACAACCTTCCATCAATCCATCCATACATCCACACATCCATACATCCATAAATCCATCTATCCTTACTTCCATCCTTCCTCCACATCAATCCATCCATACATCCATACATCCATACATGTATACATCCATACATCCATACATCCGTACGTTCGTCCATCCATACATCAAACCATCCACACGTTCCTCCATCCATACATCCACCAACCGATCCTACGATCCATCCATACATTCATGCATACACAATAGCATACATCCATACATATACCCATACATACATCCAAACACACACACATACATACGTCCATAATTACATCCATACATATGTCCATCCATACACGCATCCATACATCCATCCACACGTACACTTATCCCTCCATTCATCCATCCTTCAATACACCCATCCATCCACATATTCACCCACCCATATTTCCTCACATATATGCCACCATAGAGCCATACATCCGTATATCAAACCATCCATACCACAAACCATTCACACATCCATCCATCCATACAGCCATCCATCCATACATACATCCATCCGTACATCCTACCTTCAATACACCCATCCATCCATAAGACAACCCACACATACATCCATCGATCCATACAGCCATACATACATGCATCCACACATCCATACATACACCCATGCATACATCCATACATCCATGCATCCATGCATAGATCCATACATACAACCATCCATCCATACATAATACACACATACATCCATCATCCATCCATACATCCATACATACTTCCATACGTTCGTCCATACATACATCCATTCTTCCATACGTCCATTCATTCACACATAAATCCATCCAATCGTCCATCCATCCATTCACCCACCCATCCATCCATGCATCCGTCCATCCACACATACTTTCACCCACTCTTCCGTCCAGCCGTCCATTCATTAATCCAGGCACACATCCATAC
>NW_016989198.1:0-942 GCF_001483705.2 Eufriesea mexicana | reverse complement strand
TGCGAGAAAGTATACTCACCACGATATTATTCGAAAATGCCAATGAAATTGAACTTTCCAGTCTGATACAATTGCATTGCAATGGCTAAAACACGCCAATAGTATCCTTCCTCCTTGTATTTTGGTGAAAGTTTGCACACCACGATATTAGTCGAAAATGTCAATAAAATTGATCTTTCTTTGTCAGATTCAATTGCGCTGCAACGGCTATATCACTCCAATAGCATCGTTCCTATATATTTGCGCAAGAAAGTTCGCTGCCCACGATATTAGTCGAAAATGTCAATAAAATTGAACTTTCCACACATATTTATTGCATTGCAATGGCTATAACACGCCAATAGAATCTTTCCTCCTTATTTATTCGAGTGAGCTTGCACACCACAATATTAGTCGAAAATGTCTATAGCATTGAACTTACCAGCTAGATTCTATTGCATTGCAAATGCTATAACACGCCAATAGTATCTATCCTCGTTGTTTATGCAAGAAAGCTAGCTCACCGCGATATTAATCGAAAGTGTCAATAAGATTGGACTTTCCAGTCAGATTCTATTGCATTGCAATGACTATAGCACGCCAATACAATCTTTCCTCCTTGTCTATGCGAGAAAGTTTACTTACCACGATATTAGACGAAAATATCAATGAAATTGAACTATCCAGTCTGATTCTATTGCATTGCAATGACTATAGCACGCCAATACAATCTTTCCTCCTTGTCTATGCGAGAAAGTTTACTTACCACGATATTAGACGAAAATATCAATGAAATTGAACTATCCAGTCTGATTCTATTGCATTGCAGCGGCTATAGCATGCCAATCGAATCCTTTCTCCTTATTTACTCGGGAAGGATTGCTCACCGCGATATCAGCTGAAAATATAGATAAAGTTGAACTTTCCTGTCAGATTCAATCGCTTTGCAACGGCTATAGCACT
>NW_016989197.1:0-507 GCF_001483705.2 Eufriesea mexicana | reverse complement strand
ATCCATTATCCCTCTAAATATTAACAATAGAAAACAAAATACTGAGTACAGCCACCATCACCGCGCGGTAGCCGTATGATCATTTTGTTCACCAACGATGTGTATTCCACAGCCATTCTAGGATCATCAATGTGTAGTATGGTCATGCCTAGTGATATATACAATTGGCAGTACGTTACAGAGTACATCTACCTACAGGGCACTGTTGCCGTAGGATTAATATGTCCACAGGTGGTAACTTACATCGTACAGCGGTTCTGGAATGAAAAAGTCAGATGCGTCATCCCCCGAGATATTAAGAATTGATAAGACAGTATGAGTACAGCCATCATCACAGTACTGTAGCTGTTGAATTACTTCGCTCACTAATGATATAAATTCTATAGCAATTCTTGACTGGGAAAGCACTGATACACTGTACTTCAATACAATTTCAACTGACATCATGGCACAAGATTGAAGCCACCACCGCAGTACTGTATCCGTTGCATTACCTTCTTCACAGGC
>NW_016989196.1:0-363 GCF_001483705.2 Eufriesea mexicana | reverse complement strand
TCTCACTTTAAATGGTTCTCCATATATCTTACCACCTTCTCCTGTACATATGGGATCACCATCATGTGTTATTAATCCTTTGATAATTCTATGAAATATAGTGTCATTCCAATATCCTTCCATACATAATTATATGAAATTTCTACATGCTTTTGGAGTTTCGTTTGCCCATGATTCTAACTCAACATCACCAACAGTTGTTTTCATTACAACCTAGTTATAACAAATATATTAGTTTGATAAATGTAAAATACTTTTAAAATCAAATTTATTAAAATTTATTATTTATTATTGTAATCCAAATTAGAAATTATTTAATATATTAATATAGAAATTTAGAAAGTAAATATTGTATATCTGTTA
>NW_016989195.1:0-1358 GCF_001483705.2 Eufriesea mexicana | reverse complement strand
AGCCTATCCATGTGACGCTTGGTTTGGGTAGGTTATGTATAGCTCGGTCTGGATAACACTGACTTTCGTGCTATACACAGTTGATCGGTGGATTTCTGCACTCCACAGCCCTCTACTATATTCTGTTTGGCCCTGGGATGACCAGCAGCAGTGGTCTCTGCAGATTGGTCTGAGATACATAACGTATGGTTAGGATAGGTTATTTGTATTTCGGTTGGTATAGCCGTTACTTTTGTGCCGCACACTGTTATCCGGTGGATTTCTGCGCTCTACTGTGCTCTACGGTATTCTGCAAGGCTAAGAGTATGCCAGCAATACTGCTCGGTGCACGTTATGTAGAGTTATGCTACGCTTGGATATGCTGCGTTAGTATAGGTTAGTTATGGATAGCTCTGAATTTTTCGCTATACGCTGTGATTATATGGATTTCTGAGCTTTGCTCTCCTCGAATATGTTCTGGTCGACTCTGGGGAGGCCAGCAATAGTCTTCGCGGCGCGATGGGTTTAGCTTTGCTAAGTTTGGGTAAGTTACGGTTTGTTATGTTAGAAGATGATTGGTGTGACTTTCGTGCTAAACACTACTATTGGAGGGATTTCTGCGCCCTATTGCGCTCCAATATTTTCTTCTCCGGTATGAGCAGGCCGGCAATATTGATCGCGGTACGTTATGTTGGATTCGGCTACGTTTGCATACGTTACGGTCGTCTAGCTTAAGATAGGACAGCAACGACTTTTGTGCTCTACACAGCAATGCGATGGATTACTGCCCTTTACTGTTCTCTCATATTTCCTGTTTGGATCTGTGGAGCCCAGCAATAGTCGTCTCGGCATGTTATGTTGATTCCGGTTCCGTTTGGTTGCGCTATGTTCGGTCAAGTTTGGACGGGACAGCTACGAGGTTTGTGCCGTACACTGCTGTTCGGTTGGCTACTGCACTCTACTCTCCTGTAGTATGAACTGCTCGGCTCTGGGGAGCCCAGAAAAAGTGGTCGCGGCGCGATACGTGTAGTTAGGTTACGTTAGGTTAAATTAAGGTTGGTTAGGTTAGGAAATGGTAGCTATGACTTTTGTGATATACACTGATTTTCGGTGGATTTCTGCCTTCTACAGTGCTCCGGTATTTTCTGCATGGCACCGCGGAAGCCAACAATAGTGTCCACGCCACGTTAGGTCGTTAGGTTGGGTTAGGTTACGGTCTCCTATGTTACGTTTGGTTTGATTAGGATAGTGTAGTTGTGACTTCAGTGATATACAGAGCGCTTCCAATGATTTCTGTGCTCAACTGTGCTTTACTGTATACTACTTGACCTTGAGCATGCTAGCAATAGTGGTCGCGGCACGTTAGAATGAGATACATT
>NW_016989194.1:381-673 GCF_001483705.2 Eufriesea mexicana | reverse complement strand
TACATTTTGACACAAATTCGTTTCAAGTTCAAGTAATAGCCAGTAGTTCCTTAATGTTTTCACATTTATTGTAAATTTGCGTTGTGAACAATTTGTTATTATCATTAATAATTTATTACTAACGATAAGTATAATAATTTACGTGTAATAGTATATGTGTAATTATTACTCAAAATGTTCGAATTGATGCTGATAATACTATTAGTTTTTCATTAATTACAATCTTCTTTGCAATTAATTTACAAATTATATGCACGGATTATAAAAACAATATCCTTATGAACATTCTCAT
>NW_016989194.1:0-267 GCF_001483705.2 Eufriesea mexicana | reverse complement strand
ATTATGTGCAAAAATTGTATAAGAATGCTGCGCAAGGAGTCAGCTATGCGATACAGTTATAAAAGTTCATAAATTAATCGCAGAAATTGCATAATTTGTTAATTTAAAATTATTCCCCAATAATTCCCAATCGCTAATACGCCTTCATACCTTTTTTATTTGGAGGTCCAGGGGGTTCAACGTCTGGTTATGAGCTTAATTTTAGATCAGTTAAATGATCGTGAGCTGATTTGCTCTTACCACTAGACTTTCTATTTAATATCGCAG
>NW_016989193.1:0-584 GCF_001483705.2 Eufriesea mexicana | reverse complement strand
TGTCTTAGCTTGCTGATTAGTTGGCCTATCGCCTTCAATCCAATGGCCAGTAAAGCCACCTACTTGCCAGAGAATAGGTCTATTCATAATCTGTAATCTGTTATAGCTTGATGAATAGGTCGCATATCGCCTTCAACCAATGGCAAGTACGGCCATCTACATGCCAGACAGTAGGTCTATTGAAAGTCTATAGTCTTTTATAGCTGGGTGAATTCATCGCCTAGCGCCTTCAATCCAATGGCAAGTACAGCCATCTTGTTGCCAGAGAACAGGTCTATTCAAAATCTGTAACCGGTTACAGCTTGGTGAATAGATCGCCAAACGCCTTCAGCCCAGTGGAAAGTACAGCCATCTACTTGCCAGAGAATAGGTCTATGCAAAATCTAAAACCTGCTATAGCTTGGTGAATGGATCGCCCAACGACTTCAATCCAATGGCAAGTACAGGCTTCTACTTGCCAGAGAATAGGTCTATGCAAAATCTAAAACCTGCTATAGCTTGGTGAATGGATCGCCCAACGACTTCAATCCAATGGCAAGTAAAGCCATCTACTTGTCAGAGAATAGGTCTATTCAAAATCTATA
>NW_016989192.1:0-288 GCF_001483705.2 Eufriesea mexicana | reverse complement strand
TATTGACATTTTTGACTGATATCGTGGTGACCTAACTTTCTTGCATATATAAGGTGGAAAGACTATACTGGCGTGCTATAGCCATTGCAATGCAGTAGATTCTCTATGGAAAATTCAATCTTATTGACATTTTCGACCAATATCGTGGTGAGCTAACTTTCTTGCTTAAATAAGGAGGAAGGAAATTATTGGAGCGCTATAGCCACTGCAATTCCAAAGAATCTTCCTGGAAAATACGATTTTATCGACATTTTCGGCTAATATCGGGGTGAGCACACCCACTTGCAT
>NW_016989191.1:0-982 GCF_001483705.2 Eufriesea mexicana | reverse complement strand
GACTTAGCCTAATCTAACCGACCGTAGCATATCTCAACATGACGTGTCACGACCAATGCTGCTGGACACCACAGAGCCAAGCAGAGTACAGTAGGGCACAGTAGATCACAGGAACCCGCCGGATAATAGTGTATAGTACGAAAGTCGGGGCATCATAGACAAACATAAACTAACATAACATAACCAAATGTAGCCCAACTCAACTTATCGTGCCGCGACTGTTACTGGCCTCCACTGCGCCAAACAGAATATAGTAGAGCACATTCGAGTGCTAAAATCCTCCGAACAGCAGTGTATAGCACGAAGGTCAAGGATAACCTGGCCGAGCTTGTCATAACCTAACCCTACCAAACGTAATATAACTCAACCCAATGCGCAGAGATCACTATGGCTGGAGTCCCTAGAGCCATGCAGATAATATTAGAATACAGTAGAGCGCAGAAGTCAGCGGATAGCGGTGTATAGCACAAACGTCAAAACAATCATGTCCTAACCATACCAAACGTAGCATACCCTGACGTATCATAGCTCAATCCAACGTGCCGAGACCACTATTGCTGGCCACCACAGAGCCAAGCAGAGAACACTAGGGCACACTGGAGCGCACAAGTCCACCGGACAGAAGTGTAAAGCACAAATGTCAAAGCAATCCTATCCTGATATGTCCAACCTTAACATAACCAAACGTAACATAACTCAACCTAACGTACATTGAGCACATTTTCTGGCCACCACGGGGTCGAGCTGGACTTACTATAGGACAGTAGGGCGCAGGAGTCCATAGATACGATGTGTATAGCACAAAAGTCACATCTATCCAGGTCCAATTGAAGCTAACGTAACCTAACCGAACGTAGCATACTTCAACATAACGTGCCGCGGCCGCACTTGCTAGCCTCCCCAGGGCCAAGCAGAATGTAGTAGATCGTAGTCGAGCGCAGAGGTCCACAGAAAAAGAGCGTATAACACGAAAGTCAAAGCT
>NW_016989190.1:0-600 GCF_001483705.2 Eufriesea mexicana | reverse complement strand
TTTTGCATAATTAAAGATGGTAGATACTATTAGCGTGCTATAGCCAATGCAATGCTATAGTATATGGCTGGAAAAATCATTTTTAATGACATTTACGACTAATATCGTGTTGACCTATCTTCCTTGCATAGGTAAGGGGGAAAGATAGTTTTGGCGTGCTATAGCCGTCGCAGTGCTGTAGAATCTGGCTGGAAAGTACAATTTTGTTGACACTTTCGTCTAATATTGTGGTGAGTGAACTTGCTTGTATAAATAAGGAGGAAAGATTCTGTTGGCGTGTCTGTTGGCGTGCTGTGGGCATTGCAATGCTGTAGAATCTGGAAGGAAAATACAAATTTATTGACATTTCCGACTAATATCGTGGTGAGCTAACTTCCTTGCATAAGAAACGAGGAAAGATGCCTTTTGAGTGCTATAGCCATTGCAATGATGTAGATTGTGCCTGGAAAATACAATTTTGTCGACGTTTTCGACTAATATTGTGGTGAGTTAATTTCCTTGCGTAAGTAAGGTGGAAAGATGCTTTTTGAGTGCTACAGCAATGCAATGGCATATTTCGTGGCTGGAAAATACAATTTCATTGACATTTTCGACTGATAT
>NW_016989189.1:0-943 GCF_001483705.2 Eufriesea mexicana | reverse complement strand
CGTAACACAACCTTACGTGCCGAGATCACTATTGCTGCTCTCCCCAGAGCCAAGCACAATATAGCAGTGCCCACTAGATCGCAGAAAGCGACCATGCAGCTACGTATAGCACAAAAGTCAAAGATATCATAGCCAAATCTGTCATGACCTGACCTAAACATATTCGGGATAACTAAACCTAACGAGCCGAGACCTCTATTGCAGACTACCCCAGAGCCAAGCAGAACATACAAGAGCACAGCACAGAGCAGGAATTCCCCGAATAGGCATGTACGACACAATAGTCTGTGCCATCCTAACCAAACGTAACCGCACCTAACTTAACCAAACGTAACGTAACCCAACCTATCGTGCCAAGATGGCTATTGCTGTCCTCCCCAGTGACAAGTGCAGTACTGTAGAGCAATGCACAGCGCGGATATATGCCGTACAGCAGTGTGAAGCACAGGAGTCAGAGCTGCCCCTGCCAAACCCAGCGTAATCTAACCCAGCCAAACGTAATCTAACATAACTATCCCGCCACGACTAACTTTGCTGTAGTCCCCAGAGTCTAGTAGAGTAAAGTACAGCACCGAAAAGCCTAGGAGTCAACCGAATAGCAGCCTATAGCACAAAAGTCGAAGCTATCCTACATAAACCAACCGAAGGTAACGTAACCAAACGCAAAATAACTTAACCGAACTTCCCGAGACCACTATTACTGGCCTTTTACTGGCCTCCCCAGAGCCAAGAGGAATATACTGGAGAACTGTAGGGAGAAGAAAGCCACCAAACAGCAATGTATAGCACAAAAGTAAAAGATATCCGGACATAATCAGACGTAACCTGAGCTAACCAAACGTAGAATAACTGGACCTGGCGTGCCGCGACCATTATTGCCGGCTTCCCCAGAAGCAAGCAGGATATGATAGAGCACAGTAAAGCGCAGGAGTTATTAGAATAT
>NW_016989188.1:0-712 GCF_001483705.2 Eufriesea mexicana | reverse complement strand
TGTATAGCACAACAGTCAGAGCTACCCTCCGCTAACCTAACCAATCGTAGCATAAGCAGACGTTACGTGACCCAACCTGACGTGCCAGGAAGGCCAATGCTGGGCTTAGAAGAGCTAAGCAGAGAATAGCAGAGCAAGGTAGAACACTGGAATCGTACGAAAAGCAGTATATAGCACAAAAGAAAGAGTTATCCCAACCTGACCTGAGTTATCTAACGTAACCAATCTGAACCTAACGTACCTAGACCACAACTGCTGGCCTCCCGATCGACAAGCAGCGCAAATTAGAGGTGAGTAGAGGGCAGAGGTCCATAGAATGGCAATGCATATCACGAAAGTCAAAGATACCAGTGCACAGCACAAAAGTCAACGCCACTCTGGCCTAACACAACCGAACGTAACAAAGCAACACGCAACATGACAAAACATAACGTGCCCAGAACGCTATTGCTGACCACCCCAGGGAAAAGCAGATTATACTAGAGCACAGTGGAGCGCACATATCCGCCACAATGAAATGTAACGCGCAAAGGTCGAAGATACCCTAACCTAACCGGACATACCCTAAAGTAGCCAAACGTAGCTTAACTTGACCTAACGTTCCGAGACCACTATTGCTAGCCTCCACAGAGCCACGCAGAATATAATAACATACCACGCCCACTATTTCTGTCCTCCCCAGAGTAGAGCAGAGCATATTTGGGCGCAGTGG
>NW_016989187.1:0-500 GCF_001483705.2 Eufriesea mexicana | reverse complement strand
GTTCAGGTCAGTTCACTCCAAATCAGATCATGTCATGTCAGGTCACCTCAGATCATGTCTGGCAAGGCAATGTCGGGGCTGGTCAGGTCAGGTTAGGTCAAGTCAGCTCAGGTTAGGTCAGGTCAGGTCCGGTCATGTCAGGTCGGGTCAGGTCAGATGATGCCAGTTCAGGTCAGGTCAGGTCAGGTCATGTCAGGCCAGGTCAAGTCTGGTAAGGTCAGGCCAGGCCATAAAATGTCTGGTCATGTCAGGTCGGTTAAGGCCTGTTAAAGTCGGAACAGGTGAGGTCATGCCAGGTCATGTCAGGTCAGGTCAGGTCAGATAAGGTAAGGTCAGGTCAGGCCTAGTCAAGTCAGGTCAGTCAGGTCAGGTTAGGTCAGTCAGGACAGTTCAGGTCAGGTCAGGTCAGATGCTGTCAGTTCAGGTCAGTTCAGGTTAGGCCAGACCAGGCCAGATCATATATGATCAGGTCAGGTCAGGTCAGATCAGTCAGGTAAGGT
>NW_016989186.1:0-966 GCF_001483705.2 Eufriesea mexicana | reverse complement strand
CCACAAAAATCAAAGCTATCCATACCTAACAGAAACGAACATAACCCAACCAAACGTAGCATAAATATAACTAACATGCCGATACCACTATTACTGGCCTCCTAGGGTCGAGCAGCGTCCATTAGAGCAATGTATAGCATAGGTATTAGGTATCTTCCAAACAGCGGCGTAGAGTGCAAAAGTCAAAGCTACCCTAACCTACCATAACAAACCGTAACATTACCAGACGCAGCCTAACAAAACCTATCGTGCCTTGACCTATCTTGCTGGGCTGCCCAGAGCCTAACAGAGAATTGGACAGCACAATAGAGCGCAGAAAGCCACCAAATAGCAATGTATAGCACAAAAGTCAAGGATATCCGAACATAACCCAAACAAACCTAACCTAATCATGCGTAACCTAACAAAACTTAACGCGCCGCGACCACAGTTTCTGGCCAACCTAGTGCAAAGCAGAGCATATTAGATCACAGTAGAGCCCAGGAATTCACCGAATAGCAGAGTATAGCACAAAAGTCGAAGCTATCATATCCCAACCTAACCAAACGTAACATAATCGAACGCAGCCTAACTAAACTTAGCGTGCCAAGACCACAATTGATGGCCTCCCGAGCGCCAGTTGGGGCATATTAGAGCACAGTAAAGCGCAGAAATCCGCCGAATGGCAGTGTACAGCGTAAAAGTCAAAGTTTCCCTGTCCTAACCTATCAAATCCTAACATAAGCGGGCGCAACGTAACCGAAACTGATGTGCCACGAACGCCATTTCTGGCCTCTCCTTAGCCAAGCAGTATATACCAGAGCACAGCAGAGCGCAGAAATCCAACGAATCGGAGTGTATAGCACGATAGTCAAAGCAATCCTAACCAAACTATACCTAACCCAACCTAGCCGTAGGTAACGTAACTCAACCAAACATGCCACGGTCGCAATTGCTGGCCTCCACAGAGAAAATCGGATGCTTTTA
>NW_016989185.1:0-737 GCF_001483705.2 Eufriesea mexicana | reverse complement strand
CAATCCACCCATCCATCCAAACATGCATACATACATCAATACGTACATCCACCCATTCATACAAACTTACGAATATACATCCATACATCCATACATCCGAAAATGCATACATTCGCACTTCCCTACATCCATACATCCATACATACACACATCGATACATCCATACATACATCAATACGTACATCCACCCATTCATACAAACTTACGTATATACATACATACATCCATACTTCCGAAAATGCATACATTCGTCCATACATCCATACATCCATACATCGATACATCCATTCATTCATACATCCACGCATACATCCATACATACATCCACCTATCCACCCATGCATAAATCCATCCAACCATACCTCCATCCATCCATACATACATCAATCCATACACCCACACATATACTCACCCATACATACATACATCCATACATACATCCATCAATCCATATCTCAATCCATCCATACATCCATTCATCCGTACATCCATTCATCCGTACATCCATTCATCCGTAGATCCTTCCATCCATACCTCAATCCATCCATACACACATCCTTCCACACATCCATCCAGCCATACAACCACTCATCCATACATTCGTCGATCCATACATATATCCACCCATACATCCATCCATCCATACATCCATCCACTGATGCGTCCATCCATGAATACATTCATACTTACATCAGTACATACATCCATACATACATCCATACATCCTTGCCACCGTA
>NW_016989184.1:0-634 GCF_001483705.2 Eufriesea mexicana | reverse complement strand
CATGCATCCATACATCCATACATGCGTACATGCGTGCATCCATACATGCACACATCCATAGATCCATAACTCAAATGCATCCATACATTCAAACGTCCATCCATACATACATAATACATACAAACATCCACCGAAGCATACATCCTTCCATCCATACA
Organism: Eufriesea mexicana; assembly: GCF_001483705.2. NCBI lineage: Eukaryota > Metazoa > Arthropoda > Insecta > Hymenoptera > Apidae > Eufriesea > Eufriesea mexicana. The sequence goes on along the minus strand of NW_016989184.1, from coordinate 476 downwards.
TCATTCCACCAATCCATCCATCTATCCATCTTCTTCCGCCCATCCACCCATGCACTTATCCACCCACGCATCCATACATCCATGCATCCGTACATCCATACATGAGTACATCCGTACATCCATACAGGCATACATCCATGCATCCTTCCATATATCCATACTTACATATATACATACATCCATTCAAACATCCATACATACATCCATCCATACATCCATCCATCCATTCACCCATACATCCATACATCCATACATACATACATATATACATCCTTGCATCCATACATCCGCACATACATCCATCCATTCCTCAATCCATCGATACATCCATCCATCCATACATCCAACCATCTATACATCCATCGCACCATCCATCCATCCACCCATACAAGCACCCATCCATACATCCACCAATCCACACATCTATCCATACATACATACATAAATATATACATCCATACATCCATACATCCGTA
>NW_016989183.1:0-288 GCF_001483705.2 Eufriesea mexicana | reverse complement strand
ACGATGGGTGTATGGATGGGTGCTTGTATGGATGGATGGATGTATGGTTGGATGGATTTATGGGTGGGGGTTGGGTGGATGTATGTATGGATGTATGCGTGGATGTATGTGTGGATGCATTTACGGATGTATGAATGGATGGATGTATATATGTGTGGATGTATGGACTGATGGTTGCATGGATGGATGGATGTATGGATGGATGGATGTATTAATGTATGGACCTTTGTATGTATGGATGTATGTATGGTTGTATGGATGAATGGATGGATGGATTGATGGATGTGG
>NW_016989182.1:0-1438 GCF_001483705.2 Eufriesea mexicana | reverse complement strand
TTTCTGCGCTCAACTGTGCTCCAGTATGTTGTGCTTTGCCCTGAGGAGGCCGGTAATAGTTGGGTCGACAAGTTAGGCTGAGATATGCTACGTTTGGCCAGGTTTTGTTGGCTTCGGTGTGGTATGGACAGCATCGACTTTTCGGCTATACACTGCGATTCTATGGATTACTTCGCTCTACTGTCCTCTATTATGCTCTGCTTGGCTCTCAGGAGGCGAGCATACAGTTCGCGGAACGTTGGTTAGGTTAGATTTCGTTTGGTTTGGTTAGGTTCGCCTGGGTTAGGTTATGGTAGCTTTGACTTTTTGCTCAACACTGCTATGCTATGGACTCCTGCCCTCTATAGTGCCGCAATTTATTCAGCTAATCTCTGGAAACGCCGGAAACAGTGGTCTCGGCACGTTGGTAGCATCGCGTTACATTCGGAAATGTTATGTTAGGTTAGGTTCCGTCAGGATATCATTGAATTTTGTGCTTTGCTCTGCAATTCTGTGGATCTGTGGGCTCTACGTTGCTCTACTACACTCTGCTCGACCCTGTGAGTCCAGTAACTGTGGCCCCGGCAAGTTAGGTTGAGCTTGGCTACGTTCTGTTTTGTTAGGTTAGTTTCGGTTAGGTTAGAATAGCTTTGGCATTTCTGCTTTTCCCTCGGATTCTATGGATTTCTGCGCTATACTCTCCACTCTTATGCTCTGCTTGGCTCTGTGGAGGCCGGCAATAGTGGTCTCGGCTCGTTTGGTTTAGTTAGTCTTCGTTTGGCTGGGTTAGGTTAGGTTATTTTCGTCTTCTGTGCTATGCACTGCTGTTTGGCGGCATCCTGCCCTCTACCATGATCTACTAAACTCTGCTTGGCCCTGAGGAGCCCAGCAATACTGGTCGAGTCACGTTATTTTGCGTTGGGCTAGGCTCCGTTAGGTTAGACTTGGTTGGGTTTGGTCAGGATACCTTTGACTTTTGTGTTATACACTGCTGCTCGGTGGATTTCTGCGCTCTAATGTGCTCTACTGTACCCCTCCTGGTACTGTGGAGGCAAGTAACAGCGGCCGCTGCACGATACACTGAGGTCACGTTCAGTTTGGTTAGGTTGGATTAGGTTAGGTTATTATGGCCTTTACCTTTGTGCTATTCTTTGCTGTTCTGTGGGTTTCTGCGCTCTTGTGTGCTCTACTACATTCTGCTTGGCTCCATGGATGCCAGGAATTGTGTTCGCGGCAAGTTTGGTTGGGTTATGCCACGTTGGGCTATGTGTGGTTTGGTTACATTTGGATAGGATAGCTTTGATTCTTGTGCTATACACTGCTAACCTGTCGGTGCGTCCGTTGAACATGGCTCAACTCTATTCCACTTGGCTACGGGTAGGCCAGCAGTAGTGGACGCGGCACGATGGGGTGCGATAGGTTACGCTTGTCTGGGACAGGCTATGCTAGGTTAGGTTAG
>NW_016989181.1:0-348 GCF_001483705.2 Eufriesea mexicana | reverse complement strand
ACATCTTCGGCTAATGTCGTCGTGAGCTGATTTGCTTGCATGAATAATGAGGAAAGATTCTATTGGCACGCTATAGACATTGCAATGCAATACAATCTGGGTGAAAAATTCAATTTTATTGAGATTTTCGACTAGTATCGCGGTGCCCTAACCTTCATGCATAAATATAGAGGGAAGATTCTATTGGCGTGCTATGGCCGTTGCAATGCTATAGAAACTGGCGGGAAAATTAAATTTATTGACATTTAGTATTAATACAGTGATGAGCTATCTTTCTTGCATGAGTAAGGAGGAAAGATTCTATTGGCGTGCTATGGCCAGTGCATTGCTGTAGGATCAGGCTGGAAA
>NW_016989180.1:0-923 GCF_001483705.2 Eufriesea mexicana | reverse complement strand
TGCGCATTGGCAGAAAAGTCAATGCTATCCATACCTGACACCAACTAACGTAACATAATCGATTGTATCCTAACCCAGCCTTGCGTGCCGATACCGCTATTACTGGATTCACCAGGGCCAAGAGGAACATACTGCAGCACAGCAGAGCGCAGAAAGCCACTGAGCAGCAGTGTATAGTACAGTGGTCATAGCTATCCTAGCCTAACATAACCAAGCATAACGTACCCAAACGTAACTTAACTCAACCTAACGTGGCGCGACCGCTATTGCGGGCCTCCCCAGAGCCAAGCAGTACATATTAGTGGAGTGTAGAGCGCAGAAATTCATAAAATCGCAGTACGCGGCCAAATAGTCGAAGCTAGCCTATCCAAACGTAACCAAACGTAACACAACGGTTCCTAGCATAGCTCTTCCTAGGGAGCCGAGACCACTATTGGTTGCCTCTCCAGTACCAAGCGGAGTATACTAGGTCAAAGTAGAGCGCAGTAATCCACAGCATTTCAGTTTATAGCAAGAATGTCAAAGGTATCCTGACCTATCCAAACCATACGTGACACAACCAAATGTAAACTAACACAACCTAACGTGGCTAGACCACTGTAGCCGGACTCCCCATCGCCAAGCAGAACATTTCAGTGGAGAGTGAAACATCAAATGACGGCAGTGTATGGTAGAAAGGTCAAAGCTGTCCAAACATAGCCCATGCTAACATAACCTAACCAAGCGTAACCTAACTCAGCCTAGCGTGACGTCACCACTATTGCTTGCCACACCACATCTGAGCAGAATATAATAGAGCAAAGTTGAACCCAGAACTAATCCACATTGCATTATATAGCACAAGAGACAAAGACATCCTTACCTAGCACAAGCGAAGATAATCGAACCTGACACAGACAAGCACGCCGTAGCGTGCCGCGACC
>NW_016989179.1:0-649 GCF_001483705.2 Eufriesea mexicana | reverse complement strand
AAAAAATAAAATAAAATTTCACAATTTTGATATAATTTTCAAATAAATCAATCGTCCAAAACATGATTGAAAAATATGAATATTCTTTAAATTGAATTTGACATAATATTGTAGAGTCACACAGTCTTTCAGTCTTTACTCGCTGGAGAGTACCTCGGAATACTCAGATTCACTGCAGTCTGTATTTTCGATTCGACTCTCAATAACGCGTAACTCTCGCAATCACAACTCTCGGTCTCAACTCTCTCAAGGACTACCTCAACTTTCTAATGACTATCTCAAAACCCGTCTCTATCTGTCAGAGCGGGCTCTTTTAAGCCCGTCTGGAAGGCAAGAGCCTCCCCCGAAGGAGGAGAAAGCTCCCTCCACGTGACGCTCTGGGATGAAAGGGATTCCTCCTTCAGGTTAGGCTCTCCGATGGGTCACTCACGTGGGGACCCTTCCCGAGAGGTGCCCACGGACGCGTCACCCCAGGTTTACAATGGGGAAAGCCGGGGTTGAGCGAGGCTAACTCACATGGCCTGGCCCCAACTTCCCCGGACTCGTCTGGCCGCCAGACGCTAACTGGACCTCTATACCTGGCGAGGTCTAACGATATCCTACATTCTTACACTTATAACATATTGACTCTGATCCATAGCAAGTGCAC
>NW_016989178.1:0-1338 GCF_001483705.2 Eufriesea mexicana | reverse complement strand
TCCATACACCCATGCACTCAACCATACATACATCCATAGATACATCCGTAAATGTATCCATACGTACGTTCATCCATAGATCCCCACATCCGTACATCCTTAAATGCATCCACTCGTACGTCCGTCATTCGTAACATCCATCCATCCATACATCCATACATCCGTACATCCGTTCATCCACACATCAATCCATCCATACATCCATCCACCCATCGAACCACTCATACTTACATACATCCATCCATACATCTATCCATCCATACATCCATCCACCCATCCATCCATCCATACATGCATCCATACAGACATCAACACATACATCCATACGTATACCAATACTTTCATCCATACATTCGTCCATAAATCCACACATCCATACATCCATAAATCCATCCATCCATGGACTCATCCGTCCATACGTACATCCATACATCCATGCATACCCCCATACACTCATCCATACATACATCCATAGATACATCCGTAAATGCATCCATGCATACATCCATGCATGCATCCATCCATACATACATCCTCTCATACATCCATCCATACATACATCCATACAGACATAAATCCATACATCCATACATCCATCCATACATCCATACATCCATACATCCATCCATACATGCTTGCATACATCCATGCATACATCCATACATTCATACATACAAGCATCCATTCATACATCCATTATTCCGTCCATTCACCCATCCATTCGTCCACCTACACATCCATACATCCATGCCTCCGTACATCCATATGTTCTTACATCCATACATCCATGCATACATACATCCGCACATCCATAACGCAAATACGGCCATACATTCATACATCCATACATACAAACGTCCGTACATTAATACATCCATACATCCATACAGCTATCCAGCCATACATCCATCCATTCATTCATCAATACATCCACACACCCATACATCCATAAATCCATCCATCCATGCACTCATCCATCCATACGTACATCCATACATACGTCCAAACGTACATACATACATCCATGCATACACCCAAACACTCATCCATACCTACAGCAATAGAAACATCCGTAAATGCATCCATACATACATCCATGCATACATCCATACATACATCCACCCATCCACCCATCCATAAATAGATCCAAACATCCATCCATCCATCCATTCATCCATACATGCATACATGCATACACACATCCGTCCATCCATACGTCCATACATCAGTACATCCATAAATCCTTCCATTCGTAAATCTATCTTTCGATACATCCATCCATCCATACATCCATCCACTCATTCATCCATCCATCCACACATCCATACAGATATACAT
>NW_016989177.1:0-569 GCF_001483705.2 Eufriesea mexicana | reverse complement strand
TTGCATTAATAATGAGGAAAGGACCTATTGGCGTGCTATAGCCATTGCAATGCAACAGAATCTATCTGGAAAATGTAATTTTATTGACATTTTAGACTAGCATCGTGGTGAGGTAACCTTCCTGCATAAATACGGAGGAAAGATCCTATTGGTCAGCTATGGCCATTGCAATTCTATAGTATCTGGATGGATAATTCAATTCTATAGACATTTTCGGCTAATATCGTGGTGAGCTGACATCGTTGCATAAATAAGGAAGAAAGATTCTATTGGCGTGCTATAGCCATTGCAATTCTATAGTATCTGGATGGATAATTCAATTCTATAGACATTTTCGGCTAATATCGTGGTGAGCTGACATCGTTGCATAAATAAGGAAGAAAGATTCTATTGGCGTGCTATAGCCATTGCAATTCTATAGTATCTGGATGGATAATTCAATTCTATAGACATTTTCGGCTAATATCGTGGTGAGCTGACATCGTTGCATAAATAAGGAAGAAAGGTTCTATTGGCACACTATACCCATTACAATGCTATAGAATCTGCCTCGAAAATTCAATTTTATT
>NW_016989176.1:0-328 GCF_001483705.2 Eufriesea mexicana | reverse complement strand
AATGATGGATGGATGGTTGGATGGATGGTTGGATGGATGGGTGGTAGTACGGATGTATGTATGGATGGATGTATGGAACGATGGGTGTATGAATGGATGGACGTATGGATGTATGGACGTATGGTTGGATGGACTTATGGATGGATGGATGTATTGATGCATGGTTGTGTGGATGTGTGGACGTATGGATGGTTGTATGCATATAATTATGGATGTGCGTGGGGATATATGTATGGATATAAGGATGTGTGTGTGTTTGGATTTTTGGATGGATGTACGAATGGATGGATGTATGGATGGACGCATGAGTGGATGGGTGAATGGATGG
>NW_016989175.1:0-652 GCF_001483705.2 Eufriesea mexicana | reverse complement strand
TAGCACAGTATAGCACTGAAGTCAAAGCTATCCTCTCCTAACCAAGCCAATCGTAACATAACCTAACATAGCCTAACTGAACTTAACGTGGCGCAACAGCTACTACTGCCCCGGCCCCCGTCGGAAGCAAGACATGCTAGGCCACAGTAGAGCGCGGAAATTCTCCGAGTAGCAATGCGCAGCATATAACTTAAATCTATCCCAACCAAACTTAGCCTACCCCAACCAAATCTGGCGAAACCCGACTCAACGTAATAACACTTGCTGTCCTTCCCAGATACATGCTGAAAGTATTAGAACACTGATGGGCGCAACATCCACCTAACAGCAGACTATAGCACAAAAGCCATAGCTACCCTCTCTCAACATAACCATCGTAACATTACCAATCGTAACCTTACTATGCCTAACGCGCCGCGACCAGAATTGCTGGCCTCGCCATAGCCAATCAGAACCCATTAGCGGAGGGAAGAACGCGGAAATCCATAGAATCGCAGTGTACATCAGTAAAGTCGAAGCTACGTAAGCCTATCCCAAACCAAGGGAACATAGGCAAACATATCCTAACTAAACCTATCGTGCCAAGGCTGTTACTGAATCCCTCCCAAGAGCCAAGCTGGACATACTAGAGAGCAGTGGAGCCCAGCAATCA
>NW_016989174.1:0-736 GCF_001483705.2 Eufriesea mexicana | reverse complement strand
TAGAGCACAACAGGGAGCAGAACACCACGGAATAGCCGTGAATAACACATCAGCAAAGCCGCCAAGCCAAACTTAACCTAACCTGACCTAACCGACCGTAACATAAACATACCAAACGTGCCACGAACGTTACAGCTGACCTCCCCAGAGACAAACAGATGCTAGTATAGCAATGCAGAGCGCTGATATCGACAGAATAGAGGAGTATAGAACAAAAGGCAAAACTGTCCTAACCAAACGTGTCCTAGCCTGGCCAAGCCAAGCGTAACATATCTCAACCAAGCGTGCCACGAACATTATTGCTGGCCTCCCCTGGGCATAGCAGAGAATATTAGAGCGCAGTAGAGCGCAGAAATCCACCGCATATCTGTGCATATACAAAAGTCCAAGCTATCCCGTCCTAACATAACCAAACGTTACATATCCAAACGTAACGTAACACAACCTGGGGTGACACGACCGCTATTGCAGGCTTCACGAGATCCAAGCACAGTATGGCCGAGCGCTGCAGAGCGCAGGTACCGACCGAATAGTGGTGTAAAGCACAAAAGTCAAAGCTGCCCCAACCAAACCTAACCTAACCTAGCCTAGCCAAGCGTAACGTATCTCAGACTGACGTGCCGAGGACGCTACTTCTGTCCTCCCCATAGTCAAGCAGAATGTACTAGAGCAATATAGAGCGCAGACATCGAACGATTAGGAGTGTATAGCTCGAAAGTCATAGCAATCCTCTCCT
>NW_016989173.1:0-632 GCF_001483705.2 Eufriesea mexicana | reverse complement strand
CGTTGGCTGTAGCATACCAATAGAATCTCTCCACCATATCTACGCAGAAAGGTATGCTCGCCGCAATATTAGACGAAAATTTCAATAAAATTGGACGTTCCAGTCTGAATCTATAGCAATTGAGTGTCTATAACAAACCAATATATTGTTTACTGCTTGTATATGCAGGAAAGGTTGCTCACAACGGTATTAGTCGAAAATGTCAATAAATTTGAACTTTTCAGCAAGATTCCATTGCAATGCAATGGCTATAGCAAACCAATGGTATCTTACGTCGCTTTTAACGCAGTAAACACTGCTGAACACAATATTTGTTGAAAATGTCTATAAAATTGTCTATAAAATTGAACTTTTCAGTCAGATTCTATTGCAATGCAACGGCTATAGCAAACCAATGGTATCTTACGCCGTTGTTTACGCAGAAAGCACTGCTCAACTCAATATTTGTCGAAAATGTCTATAGAATTGAACTTTACAGGCAGATTCCATTGCAACACAATGGCTACAGCAAACAAATATAATCTTTCCACCTTATTTACGCAGGAAGGTTTGCTCACCAGAATATTAGGAGAAAATGTCATTAAAATTGAACTTTTCGGTAAGATTCTATTCCAATGCAATGGCTATAGCAA
>NW_016989172.1:0-1003 GCF_001483705.2 Eufriesea mexicana | reverse complement strand
TGGATAGGATGGCTTCGACTTTCTAGCTGTAGACTGCTGTTGGGTGGATTTATGCGCTCCACATTGCTCTACCATTCTCTGCTCGGCTCTAGGGTGACGAACAATTGTGGTCGTGGTTCGTCAGGTTGAGTTAGGTTACGTTTGGTTAGGTTAGGTAAAGTTAGGGTAGGTTTGGACAGTATAGCTACGACTTTCGTGCTATAAACTGTTTTTCGGTGGATTTCTGTGATCTACTGTGCTCTACTACATTCTGCTTGGCTCTGAGGACGCCAGAAGCTGTGGTTCGGCACGTTACTTTGAGATATGCCACGTTTGGTTGTGTTTGGTTAGGTCATGATAGGTTAAGGTACCTTCAACGTTTGTGCTCTTCACTACCATGCGGCGGATATCTGCGCACTACAGCTTCCAAGTACATTCGGCTTGTCTCTGTGGCGAGCAAGCGTGGTCTCGTCATGTTAGGTTGAGTTGGGTGACGTTTGGTTATGTTACGTTTGGCTATGTTAGGTAATGCTACCTTGGCTTTTTTGCTATACACTGCTATTGAGTGGATTTCTGCATTCCAATGTTCTCTAATATTCTCTGTTTGGCTTTGGGGACGCCAGCAATATCGGTCTCGCCACGTAATGTTCAGTTATACTATGCTTGGGTATGATATGTAAGGTCAGGTTAGTTCAGGGTGTGTTCGACATTTGTGCCATTCACAGCAATTCGGTGTACCTCTCCCTGCTCTGTCTGGTATACTCTGCTTGGACATGGGGAGGACAGCAGGAGTGGTCGCGGTACGTTATGTTGAGCGATGCTGCGTTTGGTTAAGCTGGATTATGTCAGGTTAGGTCAGGATATCTTCGGCTTTTGCGCTATACGCTGATATTCGACGGATTTCTGCAGTCTACAGTACTCTGGTATATTCTGCTTGACTCTTTGAATGCCAGCAATATTTCTCTCGGCACGATAATATGAGTTAGGTTACGTTTCGCTAGGTAAGGATACTATAGCCTTGACT
>NW_016989171.1:0-542 GCF_001483705.2 Eufriesea mexicana | reverse complement strand
TGTAAATATAAATATATGTTACGCTTGTGGATAGAGATATTTACAACTGACATAACGGTACTTACACCGCCACCAGCAGAGCGCTGCTGGCGTTGGATAAGGCTGTTCAATGGTGACGTAGATTATGTACCAATTCTAGAATAAAGAAGGGCAGATCCGTTATATATTGGCAATTGACAACACATTACAGGGTACAGCCATCATCACTGTACTGTGATGAATAAATTTGTTCAATGATGATATATATTCTAAAGCAATTCTATAGTAATCAATGTATAGCATGGATATTTACTGTTGACAGTACGTTAAAGAGTATATCCACCAACAGGGCACTGATGCCGTCCAATAAATCAGTTCAATGATGAATTAAATTCTATAGCATTTCTAGAATGACTAAAGGCAGATCCATTATCGCTCAAGCTATTGATAATTGACAAAAGAGGTCTGAGATGGCCAAAGTCACAGTTCTGTACCCATTGTAATAATTTGTTCACTGATGAAATATATTTCACAGCAATTCTAGAATATTCAATGATTCGAAC
>NW_016989170.1:0-1082 GCF_001483705.2 Eufriesea mexicana | reverse complement strand
TAGGTGCACGTCAGCTAGGCACCGTGGGGTTGCCAGTCCCATACTACGGCCGACCAAGGTCGATCGTAGCCCCTGCGGGGACAGCTTATTAGAGAGCAGGTATCCTCCGAAGCGCAGCCAATAGCTAAAGAGTCAAGGTAGACAATCCTAACCTAGCTGAACGTAACACACTCAAACGTAGCCAAACTCATACTAACATGGCGAGGCCACTATTTTTAGCTTCCACAGAGACAAACAGAATGAACAGGGGCACAGTAGATCGCAGAAATCGATCGCATTGCAGTGAAAAGCACAGGCCGTTAGTATCCTAACCAAACCTGACCTAATCTGACACAACCAAACGAAGCATAACGAAACATGACGTGCCGCGACCGCAGCTCCTGGCCTCGCCGGAGCAGAGCAGAATATAGTAGAGCACAGTAGATCACAGAAATCCACCGAATAGCATTGTAATTCGCAAAAGCCAATGTAGCATATCCTAACATAGCCAAACGTGACATGTACAAACGCAACATAATTAAACCTAATTGGCGATACCACCATTGCTGGCCTCCCCAGAGCCAAGCAGAAAATAATAATCAGAGCGCAGAGATCCTCCGAGTAGCAGTGCAGGCCACAGAAGTCAAAGCAGCCTCTCCTAACCTAGCAAAACGTAACGCAGCCAAACGGAGCATGACACAACCTAACACGACGGGACCGCAATTGCTTACCCCACAGAGACAAGCAGGATTTACATTAGGACGGTATAGCGCAGAAATCCACCGCACTGCAGTTAATAGCACGAAAGCCGTAGATACCATAGCGTAACATGACCTAACCTAACCTAATCGAGCACAGCATACTTCAAAGCATCTTGCAGCGACCACTGCTCTTGGCCTCCGCATAGACAAGCAGAATGTGTTAGAGCACAGAAGACTTCAGAAGTACACCGAATAACAGCGTACAGCACGAAAGTCGAAGGTATCCGACCATACTTAACCAAGCGTAGCGTAACCTAACGTAACGTAACGCAACCTCAAGTGACACAACCACTATTGCTCGCCTCCCCAGGGTCTAGCTGAGTATAGTAAAGCATTCTAGAG
>NW_016989169.1:0-560 GCF_001483705.2 Eufriesea mexicana | reverse complement strand
CTGGAAAATTCAATTTTATTGACAATGTCGACTAATATTGTGTTGAGCTAGCTTTCTTACATGTATAAGGAGGAAAGACTGTATTGGCGTGCTATAGCCATAGCAATGCTACAGAATCTGGCTTAAAAACAAAATTTTATTAACATTTTCTTGCAATTTCGTGGTGAACTAACTTTCGAGCGTAAATAAGGAGGGAAGATTCAATTGTGATGTTATACCCATCGCAATGCTATAGAATCTCGCTGGAACAATAAATTTTATTGACATTTTCGACTAACATCGTGGTGAGCTAGTTTTCTTGCATAAATAAGGAAGAAAGATTCTATTGGTGTCCTATAGGCATCGAAATGCTATAGAATCTTCCTGGAAAATTAAATTTTATTGACATTTTCGACTATTATCGTGGTGAGCTAACTTCGTTGCATAGATAAGGAAGAAAGACACTATTGTCGTGCAATTGCCATCGCAATGCTATAGAATCTGGCTGGAAAATACTATTTTTTGACATTTTCGACTAATATCGTGGTGAGATAACTTTCTTGCATAAATAAGGAGGACAG
>NW_016989168.1:0-618 GCF_001483705.2 Eufriesea mexicana | reverse complement strand
TACGTCACATTATGTTGGTTAGGTTAGGTTATGTTTGGTAAGGATGGCATCGACTCTTGTCCTGTACACTGCGATTCGTTGGATTTGTGCACTCCGCTGTGCTACTGTATTTTCTGCTTGGCTGTTGGGAGGACAGCAGCTGTGCCCACGGCACTTTTGGCAGAGATAGTTGCGTTTGGTTATGTTACGTTTGGTATTGTTGGGATAAGGTAGCTTTGGCTTTTGTACTATACACTGGCATTCGGTGGATTCCTGCGCTCTACATTACTCTATTATACTCTGCTTGACTCTCAGGATGTCCGCAATCGAAGTTGTGGCACGTAAGGCTGGGTTATATCACGTTCGGTCACGTTAATGTGGTTAGGTTGCATTAGCTTTGACTCTTCTGACGTGCACCGCGATTCTCTGGATTTCTGCGCTCCACTCTCCTCTAATATATCCTGCTTGGCTCAGGCGAGGCGAGCAATAGTGGTGGCTGCACGTTAGATAGGGTCTGGTTACTCTTGTTATGTCACGATTTGTTAGGTTAGGACAGGATAGCTATTACTTTTGTGATGTGCATTGATATTCGGTTGTTTTCTCCATTCGACTGGGCTCTGATGTGCCATGCTTTGCTCT
>NW_016989167.1:1428-4288 GCF_001483705.2 Eufriesea mexicana | reverse complement strand
ATCTGTAACCTGCTATAGTTTGATGAATAGATCACCTAACATTCTCAATCCAATGGTAGGTATTGCCATCTACTTACCATAGAATAAGTCTATTAAAAATTCATGACCTGTTATAACTCGATGAATATATCATATAACGTTCTCAATCCAATGGTAGGTATAGCCATCTACTTGCCATAGAATAAGTCTATACAAAATCTATAACCTGCGATAGTTTGATGAATAGATCACCTAACATTCTCAATCCAATGGTAGGTATAGCCATCTACTTACCATAGAATAAGTCTATACAAAATCTATAACCTGCGATAGTTTGATGAATAGATCACCTAACATTCTCAATCCAATGGTAGGTATAGCCATCTACTTACCATAGAATAAGTCTATACAAAATCTATAACCTGCGATAGTTTGATGAATAGATCACCTAACATTCTCAATCCAATGGTAGGTATAGCCATCTACTTACCATAGAATAAGTCTATACAAAATCTATAACCTGCGATAGTTTGATGAATAGATCACCTAACATTCTCAATCCAATGGTAGGTATAGCCATCTACTTACCATAGAATAAGTCTATACAAAATCTATAACCTGCGATAGTTTGATGAATAGATCACCTAACATTCTCAATCCAATGGTAGGTATAGCCATCTACTTACCATAGAATAAGTCTATACAAAATCTATAACCTGCGATAGTTTGATGAATAGATCACCTAACATTCTCAATCCAATGGTAGGTATAGCCATCTACTTACCATAGAATAAGTCTATACAAAATCTATAACCTGCGATAGTTTGATGAATAGATCACCTAACATTCTCAATCCAATGGTAGGTATAGCCATCTACTTACCATAGAATAAGTCTATACAAAATCTATAACCTGCGATAGTTTGATGAATAGATCACCTAACATTCTCAATCCAATGGTAGGTATAGCCATCTACTTACCATAGAATAAGTCTATACAAAATCTATAACCTGCGATAGTTTGATGAATAGATCACCTAACATTCTCAATCCAATGGTAGGTATAGCCATCTACTTACCATAGAATAAGTCTATACAAAATCTATAACCTGCGATAGTTTGATGAATAGATCACCTAACATTCTCAATCCAATGGTAGGTATAGCCATCTACTTACCATAGAATAAGTCTATACAAAATCTATAACCTGCGATAGTTTGATGAATAGATCACCTAACATTCTCAATCCAATGGTAGGTATAGCCATCTACTTACCATAGAATAAGTCTATACAAAATCTATAACCTGCGATAGTTTGATGAATAGATCACCTAACATTCTCAATCCAATGGTAGGTATAGCCATCTACTTACCATAGAATAAGTCTATACAAAATCTATAACCTGCGATAGTTTGATGAATAGATCACCTAACATTCTCAATCCAATGGTAGGTATAGCCATCTACTTACCATAGAATAAGTCTATACAAAATCTATAACCTGCGATAGTTTGATGAATAGATCACCTAACATTCTCAATCCAATGGTAGGTATAGCCATCTACTTACCATAGAATAAGTCTATACAAAATCTATAACCTGCGATAGTTTGATGAATAGATCACCTAACATTCTCAATCCAATGGTAGGTATAGCCATCTACTTACCATAGAATAAGTCTATACAAAATCTATAACCTGCGATAGTTTGATGAATAGATCACCTAACATTCTCAATCCAATGGTAGGTATAGCCATCTACTTACCATAGAATAAGTCTATACAAAATCTATAACCTGCGATAGTTTGATGAATAGATCACCTAACATTCTCAATCCAATGGTAGGTATAGCCATCTACTTACCATAGAATAAGTCTATTCAAAATCTATAACCTGCGATAGTTTGATGAATAGATCACCTACCGTTCTCAATCCAATGGTAGCTATTGCCATCTACTTACAATAGAATAAGTCTATTCAAAATCTATAACCTGCTATAGTTTGATGAATAGAACACCTAACGTTCTCAATGAGTTCATAGGTATAGCCATCTACTTACCATAGAATAAGTATATTCAAAATCTATAATCTGCTATAATTCGATGAATAGATCACCTATCATTCTTAATCCAATGGTAGGTATAGCCATCTACTTACCATAGAGTAAGTCTATTCAAAATCTACAACCTGCTACAGTTTGATGGATAGATCACCTAACATTCTCTATCCAATGGTAGGTATTGTCATCTACATACAATAGAATAAGTCTATTCAAAATCTTTAACCTGCTATAGTTTGATGAATAGATCACCTAACGTTCTCAATGCAATGATAGGTATATTCATCTACTTACCATAGAATAAGTCAATTAAAAACTCATAACCTGTTATAACTCGATGAATAGATCACCTTACGCTCTCAATCCAAAGGTAGGTATTGCCATCTACTTACCAGAGAATAAGTCATTTCAAAATCTATAAACTGGTATAATTTGATGAATAGATTACCTAACATTCTCAATCCAATGATAGGTATTGCCATCTACTTAACATAGAATTAGTCTATTAAAAATTCATAACCTGTTATAACTCGATGAATAGATCACCTAACGTTCTCGATCCAATGGTAGGTATAGCCATCTACTTGCCATAGAATAAGTCTATTCAAAATCTATATCTTACAATAGTTTGATGAATCGATCACATAACATTCTCAATCCTATGGTAGTTATAGCCATCTATTTACCATACAATAATTCTATTAAAAATTCATAACCTGCTATAACTCGATGAATGGATCACCTAACGTTCTCAATCCAATGGTAGATATAGCCATCTACTTGCCATAGAGTAAGTCTATTCAAAATCTATAACCTGCTATAA
>NW_016989167.1:0-610 GCF_001483705.2 Eufriesea mexicana | reverse complement strand
AATCTATAACCTGCTATAGTTTGATGAATAGATCACATAACGTTCTCAATCCAATGGTCGGTATAGCCATCTACTTACCATAGAATAGGTCTATTAAGAATTCATAACCTGCTATAGTTTGACGGATAGATCTAACGTTCTCTATCCAATGGTAGGTATATCCATCTACTCACCATAGAATAAGTCTATTCAAAATAAATAACCTGCTATAGTTTGATGAATAGAACATCAATCGTTCTCAATACAATGGTAAATATAGCCATCTACTTACCATAGAATAAGTCCATACAAAATCTATAACCTGCTATAGTTTGATGAATAGATCACCTAACGTTTTCAAACCAATGGTAGGTATAGCCGTCTACTTACCACAGAATAAGTCTGTTCAAAGTTTATAACCAGCTAGAGTTTGATGAATAGGTCACCTAACGTTCTCAATCCAATGGTATGTATAGCCATCTACTTACCATAGAATAGCTCTATTAAAAATTTATAACCTGATATAACTCGATGGATAGATCACTTAACGTTCTCAATCCAATGGTAGGTAGAGCCATCTGCTTACCATAGAGTAAGTCTATTCAAAATCTATAACCAGCTATAATTTGAT
>NW_016989166.1:0-778 GCF_001483705.2 Eufriesea mexicana | reverse complement strand
GACATTTTCGACTAATATTGTGGTGAGTTGCCTTTCTTGCATAAATAAGGGGGGAAAGATTCTACTGGCGTGCTATAGCCATTGCAATGCTATAGAATCTTGTTGGAAAATTCAATTTCATTGACATTTTCGGCTAATATCGTTTTGAGCTATCTTTTTTGTATAAATAAGGAGGCTGGACTCTGTTGGCGTGCTATAGGCATACAATGATATAAAATCTTCCTGGAAAATTCAATTTTATTGACATTTTCGACTAATATTGTGGTGAGTAGCCTTTCTTGCATAAATAAGGGGGAAGATTCTACTGGCGTGCTATAGCCATTGCAATGCTCTGGAATCTCGCTTGATAATTCAATTTTACTGACATTTTTGACAAATATCTTGGTGAGCAACCTTTCTTGCATAAATAAAGAGGAAATATGCTATTGGCATGCTATAGCTTTTGCAATGCTATAGAATCTGGCTGGAAAGTTCAATTTTTTCAATTTTATTGACATTTTCGTCTAATATAGTGGTGAGCTGCCTTTCTTGCATAAATAAGGGGGAAGATTCTACTGGCGTGCTATAGCCATTGCTATGATATAGAATGTGCCTGGCAGATTCCATTTTATTGACATTTTCGACAAATATCGTTGTGAGCAAACTTTCTTACATAAACAAGGAAGTAAGCTTATACTGGCAAGCTATAACCATTGCAATGTAAGAGAATCTGGCAGGAAAACTCAATTTTATTGACATTTTCGAATAATATTGTGGTGCGCTACCGTTCTGCATAAAT
>NW_016989165.1:1219-2071 GCF_001483705.2 Eufriesea mexicana | reverse complement strand
TGGTTAGGTTAGGTTTGGTTAGGTTTGGTTAGGATAGCTTTGACTTTTGTGCTGTACACTGCTTTTTGGTGGATTCCTGCACTCTACCCTGGTTTAATATGCTAGGACAGGAAGATTGTGCGAGAGCACAATGGTGCGCAGAAACCATCCGCATTGCTGTGAATAGCACAAGTGTCCAGGACGACCTAACCCAATCTGACCTAACCATATCAAACCAAACGTAACCTAACTCAACCTGTCGTGCCACGGCAACTATTGCTCACGTTGCCAGTGTCGAGCAGAGTACATTAGAGCAATGGAGAGCGCAGGAATTCACCGAAAAACAGTTTATAGCACAAACGACAAAGAAATCCTAACCGAGCCTTCCTAACCTAGCCTAACAAAACGTAACCATACTGAACCTAACGTGCAAAGACCACTATTAATGACCACTGTAGCGCCAAACAGAACATATTATTGCACACTAGAGCGCAGAAACCCACTGAATAGCCTTGTATAGCACCAAAGGCAAAGTAGCAAATGCCTAACATAGCCAAACGTATCACAGCCGAACTCAACCTATCTTTACCTAACATGACGAGACCACCATTGCTGGCCTCCACAAGGACAAGCAGAATGTACTAGAGCACAGCAGTGCGCACAAACCCACCGCATTTCAGTGTATAGCACAAAGGTCAATGTCACACTAACAAAGCGAGACATAACCCATCCTAGCCAAACGTAGAATAAATATAACTAACGAGCCGTGACCTCTATTGCTGGCATCACCAGAGCCATGCAGTACACGTTAGAGCACAGTAGAATTCAAAAGACCACGGAATAGCAGTGTAAAGCGCAAAAGTCAAAGCCACC
>NW_016989165.1:0-795 GCF_001483705.2 Eufriesea mexicana | reverse complement strand
ACAGTGGAGCGCAGAAATCCACTGAATAGCATTGTATAGCACAAAAGTCAAAGCTAACCCGACATAACCTGACCAAATCTAACCTAACCAAACGAAATATATCTATACCTTACGTGCCGCGCCCATTGCTGCTGCCCTGCCCCGGGCCATGCAGAGCATATTATTGAAGACTAGGGCGCAGAAATCCATAGAATCGCGGTGTATAGCAAAAAAATCAGAGCTATCCGAACCTTGCCCTCGGTAACATAAACTAGACAAACGTAACCTAACAGAACCAAACATGTTTCGGCCTCCATTTCTGGTCACCCCAGATCACAGCATGGCATATTAGCGCTCAGTAGGGTGGAGAAATCCACCGAAAAGCAGTATGCAGCACAAAATTCAAAGGTACCCTATCCTAGCATATCCCATCGTAACACTACCAAACGTTGCCAAACTCCTCCAAACATGCCGCCACCACTTTTGCTGGCCTCCGCATAGCCAGTGGAACACATTAGAGGAGAGGAGGGCGCAGAGATCCATAGAATCGCAGTATACGGCAGAAAGTCAAAGACATCCGAAACAAACCCAAACTAACGTAACCTAACCTTACGTAGCCAAACTCAACGAAACGTGCCACGATCACCGTTTCTGGCCTCCACAGTGCAAAGCAGGGCATGTTAGAGCACAGTTGATCGGAGAAATCCACCGAATGGCAGCGTATGACGCAAAAGTCATGGCTATCGTGTCCTGAACCTAACCAATCGTAGCACTGACTATCGAAAGCAAACTTCACCTCACGTGCCGCCACTACTA
>NW_016989164.1:0-444 GCF_001483705.2 Eufriesea mexicana | reverse complement strand
GGATATGTTAGCTTGGGTTAGGTTTGGGTGTCTTTGATTTTTGTGCTGTACACCGCGATTCTACGGATTTCTGCACTCTACTCTCCTCTAACATATTCTCCTTAGCCCTGGAGAGTTAGCAATAGTAGTGGCGGCACGTGAGGTGAAGTTTGCTTTCGATAGTCAGTGCTACGATTGGTTAGGTTTAGGACACGATAGCCATGACTTTTGCGTCATACGCTGCCATTCGGTGCATTTCTCCGATCAACTGTGCTCTAACATGCCCTGCTTTGCACTGTGGAGGCCAGAAACGGTGATCGTGGCACGTTTCGTTGAGTTTGGCTACGTAAGGATAGGTTACGTTAGTTTGGGTTTGTTTCGGATGTCTTTGACTTTCTGCCCTATACCGCGATTCTATGGATCTCTGCGCCCTCCTCTCCTCTAATGTGTTCCACTGGCTATGCG
>NW_016989163.1:0-779 GCF_001483705.2 Eufriesea mexicana | reverse complement strand
ATAATCGATCGTATCCTAACTCAGCCTAGTGTGCCGAGACCGCTATTACTGGATTCACCAGGGCCAAGCGGAACATACTACAGCATAGTAGAGTGCAGAAAGCCACTAAACAGCAGTGTATAGCACAATATAGCACAATTGTCATAGCTATCCTAGCCTAACATAACCAAGCATAACGTATCCAAACGTAACTTAACTAAACCTAACGTAGCGCGACCGCTATTTCGGTCCTCCCCAGAGCCAAGCAGTACATATTAGAGGAGTGTAGAGCGCAGAAATTGATAAAATCGCAGTACGCGGGAAAATAGTCGAAGCTAGCCTATCCTAACGTAACCAAACGTAACAAACGGTTCCTAGCTTAGCTCTTCCTAGGGATCCGAGACCGCGATTGGCTGCCTCTCCAGTACCAAGCTGAGTATACTAGGTCAAAGAAGAGCGTAATAATCCAAGCATTTCGGTTTACAGCAAGAAAGTCATAGTTATTCTGACCTATCCTAACCAAACGTGACAAAACCAAATGCAAACAATCACAACCTATACGTGGCTAGACCACTGTTGCCGGACTCCCCATAGCCAGGCAGAACATATCAGTGGAGAGTGAAACACAGAGGACAAATGACGGCAGTGTATGGTAGAAATGTCAAAGCTGTCCAAACATAGCCCATACTAACATAACCTAACCAAGCGTAACCTAACTCAGCCTTGCGTGACGTCAGCACTATTGCTTCCCACACCACATCTAAGCAGAATATAATAGAGCAAAGTTGAACCCAGAACTA
>NW_016989162.1:0-1993 GCF_001483705.2 Eufriesea mexicana | reverse complement strand
ATTGATTAGTCTAGAATGCGGTGGAAATTAGGTCGTCAGTAAACAAATCAATGCGATGGCAACTGTGCCCTGTTGGTGTATGTTCCCTTAAACGTAGGTTGACTTGTATAAATTTCTTGAAGCAGCTCACCTATCAATTGATTTATCTAGGGTTGCTGAGGAAATTAGATCATCTGTGAACGAGTTGAAACAACAGCCGCAGTACTTCGATGAAGGCTGCACTCGTCATCGTTTTGACAATTGTTAATATCTCATGAGATAATGGATCTCTCCTTTGTAATACTTGAACAGCTATAGAACTTGAATCTTCAGTGACCTGATTATTCAAACGTCTACAGTGCACTGTCGATGGCTTTACACAGTACTGTTCTGACTTACATCAATGCCGCCTGCAAAAATATCTGTATGCACTGAGTACTCTACAATTGCTGAACAATTTAGCTGACCGTCGGACAGACTTTTTCAATGCGTGAACTACAATGTAGGTGGATACACACGGTACAGTATTGTCAACTGTCAATATCACAGCCGATGCATGACCTATCCGTTGTTCGCTTCAGAATTGGCATAGATCATCAGTGAAAATATTAATCGAGCGGCTGCAGTACTCTTTTCGTAGATGTACTAAGTACCGTACTGTGAATTGTAAATATCTTTAACCATAATTGCTCTACACATTGATTGATCTATAATTGCAGGTAAAATTAAATTATCAGGGAATAAATAAATACAACGGATAAAGTACCGTGGCGACGGCTGGGCTGGGAACTGCTCCGTAAATTGAGAGTGTCTAGCGCGTTAATGGGTCAGTACTTCGCCATTATAGAATTGCAATAGCATATACATCATCATTGAACTGGTTAATCCAATGGCGTCACTGCTGTATTGGTGGATGTACCATCTACCGCAACGGGAATTGAAAAACGTCGCTAGCTGCAACTAATGCACACATTGATTATTCCAGAACATCTGTGCATATTGAATCATCGTTGAACAAATTAATAAATCGTCTGCAGTACTGTGATGGCGGCTGTGCTCAGCACTGTTTCGTACCTAGTTAAAATCTAGAGGGATAATGGGTCAGACCTTTGCAATTCTAGAATTGCAATAGAACATAGGTCATCAATGAAAAGGTTAATCCAACTGCTACAGTGCTTTATTGTGTTGTGTACAATCTGCCGTGCTCTCAAATATAAATATCTCTAGCATTAAGGGTGCTATACATTGATTACTCAAGGATTGCTGTGGAACTTACATTATCTGTGAACAAATTGGTCCAACGGCTGCAGTAAAGTGATGATTCGTGTACTTGGTATCTGTTGTCAGTTGTGAATATATCGAACGATAATGGACCTGTCTTTTTGTTATTCCTTAACTGCTATAGGATCTAAATCGTCATCGAACACGTCTGTCCAGCGAATACAGTGCTCTGTTGATGGAGTTACTATAATACGTACTGGCAATTGAAAATATCTGTAGCCATAATGTATCTACACATTGAATACTCTGGATTTGCATTTGTATTTCCGTCATCAGAATAAAAATTATTACAACGGCTACAGTACTGTCACGCTGGCTGAACTCTGTACTGTGTTGCTCATTGCTGATAACTCGAGGTATAATGGGTCTGTAATTAGTCATTATAGAGTTGCAAAAAATCTGAGTCATGACTGAACAGAATAAACCATCAGCTACCGTGTTCTTTTGGTGGTTATACGGGATACCGTAGTGCTAGTTGCAAATATCCCTAGCCATATCGTTCTACACATTGATCTCCCTAGAATTGCTCTAGAACTTACATCATCAGTGAACAAACCATTCCGGCACATACGTTACAGTGATAATGGCTGTATTCAGTCCAGGTATGTCACTTTTTAGTGCTTGAATGTGTAATGGTTCTGTTCCTAGTCGTCGTAGAAATGCTAGAAAATTTAAATCTTCATTGAGCAGAATAGTCCATCGGCTACTCTGCTTTTCTGCTGAACGTACGGAG
>NW_016989161.1:0-592 GCF_001483705.2 Eufriesea mexicana | reverse complement strand
CTGCCTCCGGCTTCCCCAGTTTCGAGAAAAGTATAGTAGGGCACAGTAGAGCGCATAATTCCAACGAATAACAGTGTACAACGCGAAAGCAAAGCTATATATACCAAACCGAAACTAACATAACTTAACCAATCGTAGCCTAACTCAACCTAACTTGCCAAGAACACGATTACTGACCACCCCAGCGCCAAGCAGCGCATACTAGTGCACAGTAGAGCGCAGAAACCCACCGAAAGGCAGTGTATATCACAATAGTCAGAGCTATGCTTACCTAACCAAACGTACCCTAAGCAAACGTAACCTAACTCAGCCTAACGTGCGGAGACCATTATTGCTGGCCTCTCCAGTGCCAAGCAGTGCATAATAGAGCACAGTAAATACTGGAAAACCATCGAATAGCAGTGTATACCGCAAAAGTCGAAGTTACCAAGATCAAACCTAAGCTAACCTTGTCAAGCCAAGCGTAACCTAACTCAACCTAGCGTGCCGCGGCCGCCATTGCTAGTCACCTCGGAGTCGAGCGGAGCGGAGCAGCCCAAAGTAGAGGACAGGAATCCTCCAAATAGCAGAGTACAGTACAAAAGTCAAAGAC
>NW_016989160.1:0-782 GCF_001483705.2 Eufriesea mexicana | reverse complement strand
GAGACTACCATTGCTGGAAGCCCCAGAGTCGAGTAGAAGGCAGTGGAGGAGTGTAGCGCCCAGAGATTCATTAAATCGCAGTAGACAGCAGAATAGTCAATAAACATAACCCAAACAAACATACCCTAACCAAACGTATTAAGACTCAACATAACGTGCGGCGACCACAATGGCTGGCCTCCCCAGGGCCAAGTGTTATGCAGTAGGGCACAGCAGGGGGCAGAGATCCACAAAATATATGTGTATAGCACAAGAGTCAAAGCTTTCCCATCATAACATGACCAATCGTCACATACCGGAACGAAACGTAACTCGACCCAACATGCAAATACCACTGTTGTTGGCCACACCAGGTCCATGCTGAAAATTGTAGAGCGCAGTAGAACGCAGGCATCCAGCGAATAACAGTGTATAGTGCGAAAGTCAAAGCAGTACTTCCAGACATTAGACTGACCGAACCAAGCCAAACGTAACCTAACACAACATAACGCGTCGAGACCACTATTGATGGCCTCCACGGAGCCAAGCAGAAAATATTAGAGCACAGTAGAGCCTAGAAGTCCATGGGATAGCAGTGTTGAACACAAGTGTCAGAGATATCCTGACCTAACCGAAACTAGCCTAACCAGATCAAACGTAATCTAAGTAAACCTAACACGCTGCGACCAGTATTACTGCTCTCCAAATAGCATAAGAGATGGGAGTAGGGCGCAGAAAGGCACAGAATTGCAGTATAGAGCAGAAAAGTCTAAGCAATCCTGTCCATACCTGAGCAAATATAA
>NW_016989159.1:0-540 GCF_001483705.2 Eufriesea mexicana | reverse complement strand
TTGCAGATGTCCACCGAAAAACAGTGCATAACACGAATGTCTTAGGTATCCTAATCAAACATGACCTATCCCATCATAACTGTAAGTAGCATTGCACAATCGAACGTGCAGCGGCCACTATTGTTCGCCTCAACATAGTCAGGCAGGGTATAGTAGAGCAATGTATATCGCCGAAGTCCACCGAGTAGCAGTGTATAGCGCGAATGTCGAAGAAAACCTAACTGAGCCTTCCTAACCTAACCAAACGAAACGGAACCTTGCAAAACATAACGTGCCGAGAAAACTATTACTTGGAACGTAGCCATGCAGAGCATACTAGAGAGCATTGCACAGTAGAAATCAACAGAATAGCAGTGAATAGCACGAAAGCCGTAGATATCCTTGCATAGCCTGACGTAACCTGACTCAACCAAACGTAGCATAACTCAAAGTATCGTGCAGCGACCACTGAACCCGCCCCCCTCCCCCAACTAAGCAGAATGTAGTAGAGGACAGTAGATCGCAGAAATCCGCCGAATAACAGTGTATAGCACAAAAGTC
>NW_016989158.1:0-663 GCF_001483705.2 Eufriesea mexicana | reverse complement strand
TAGTGTGCTCTAGTGTATTCTCCTTGGCCCTATGGTTGCCGGCAATTGTGGTCTCGCAGCTTTTGGTTTATTAATGTTACCTATGTTTGTGGTACGTTTGTCTGAGTAAGGATACTGTAGCAATGACTTTTGTGATATACACTGCTACTCGGTAGATTGCTGCTTTCTACTGTGTTCTACAATATTCTGATTGGCCCTGGGTCGGCCAGCAGTAGCTGTTGCGGCAGGTTTAGGTTGAGTTGTGTCACGTTTGGTTAGGATAGCTTTGACTTTTGTGTTGTACACTGCTATTCGGTGGACATCTGCGCTCTACTTTGCTGCAACATGCTCGGTTTTGCTCCGTGGAGGCCAGAAAGATTGGACACGACATGTTTGGCTGTGTTAGTTTACGTTTCGTTAGTCTATGTTAGCATGGGTATGGTCTGTATAGCTTTGATTCTTCTGCTATACACTGTGATTCTATGGATTTCTGCACCCTAGTTTGATCTAGTATATCGTGGCCCTGGGGACGCCAGGAATAATGGTCGCGGCCCGTTATGTTGGGTTACATTACGTTTGGTTATACTAGGTATCGCTGAGTTGGGTAGGGATAGCTACGTCTTTTGAGCTATACACTGCTGTTCAGAGGATTTCTCCGCTCTATTGTGCTCTAATAAGCCCTAC
>NW_016989157.1:0-921 GCF_001483705.2 Eufriesea mexicana | reverse complement strand
AGGTATATCTCAAGTATTCTGACTGTTCGCGTAGTGAGTCAAAACTAGAGTGAAGAAAAAGGGCGCAGCTCATCCTGGTCCCCTAATTCTTATCTAACCTGTGAAATAAACACTCCACGCATTCCCGGAACATCTTCGGCGCATGGAGTAAAGATATTTCTATTTCTCCTGGCAGATTAATTTTTGTATATTCGATACGTTAAGACGTATCTTATTTTCAACACTAATCGTTAAAAAAGCACGTGGTTTTCTTTACCTGCCAATTTGACAGGTGTCCTTCGAAACAGGTATACAGATAGTGTCCGTAAACCTAGTGTTAACTGACATTAGATCGCAGAAGTTTGGATTTATTTCTGCCTAGATAATATAAAATTATCTTTGCTAAGTAACAGGAGTGGCTTAGACTCTCACCACTTTCACAGTTGTTGCTTAAAGTCGTTGCTTTCTCAATACATTTGTGAGTACTTTCGAGAAACCTGGAAATTC
Organism: Eufriesea mexicana; assembly: GCF_001483705.2. Taxonomy (NCBI): domain Eukaryota; kingdom Metazoa; phylum Arthropoda; class Insecta; order Hymenoptera; family Apidae; genus Eufriesea; species Eufriesea mexicana. Next base: position 435 of record NW_016989157.1, on the reverse strand, counting down.
TGGTGGGTAGTCCAAAGCAGCTGTCACAACGCCTTCACGTTGACAGAGCGTGTTTGCTCAGAGACAGTTGATCTTCGTTGTCTTCTGTGAGAGTCAACGAGTTTCAAAGTTAGGAATTCGTAAAAGGACTCTTAATAGGACTAAATATTTTTCTATCTATTAGTTTGGGGTGCAAGAGTAGTTTGGAAGTCACGATAATTCTTGACAGGACTAAATATTGTATTATTGATTAATTTTAACAGTAGGTGGCCCCTAATTTGAGGTGCAAGAGTGGCTTAGAGTTCACAAGAATTCTTAATAGGACCAAATATTTTTATAATTGTTTATTTGAACAGTGAGTCTTCGCGAATTTGGACTATAATAATAATTTGAAGTTCCCAAGGACTCTTAATAGGGCTAAATATTTTTCTATCTATTAATTTGGGGTACAAGAGT
>NW_016989156.1:0-797 GCF_001483705.2 Eufriesea mexicana | reverse complement strand
AAATCCGTCCAACTTTACATCCATCCATCCGTACACACATCCATACGTACATCCACACATCCAGACATACTAACATACAAACATGCATACATACAACCATACTTCCGTACATCCGTCCATCCATACATCAATCCACCAATACACCCATCCTTCTGTACCGCCATCCATCCATACATACATCCATCCGTCCACCCATCCTTCCATGCATCCATCCATCCATACATCTGCCCACACATTGGTCCACCCATCCATACATCCATCGATCCATAAACCTACCCATTCATAAAAACATCCATGTATACATCCACACATACACGCGACCGTTCACCTATAAACCCGTCCATTCGTACATCCATCAATCAACACAACCATCCATCCATACATCGATACATAAGTAAATCCATACATCCATACATCCGTACATTCGTCCATCCGTACCTCATTCCATACATCGATACATAAATAAATCCATACATCCATACATCCGTACATTCGTCCATCCGTACCTCGATCCATCCACACTTTCGCCTATCCATACACGCATCCATCCATGTATACATCCATACGTACATCCATACTTCCATACAACCTTCCATCAAAATATCCACCCATCCAAACATCCATCGATCCATACGTCCTTCCATACATACTTCCAACCAACAATCCATCCATCCATCCATTCATCCATAAAGCCATCCATCCATACATCATTCCATCCATACTTCCATCCTACAGTACATCCATCCATCCGTACATCAATCCAAAAACCCATTCATCCATCCATCCATACAACCATA
>NW_016989155.1:0-553 GCF_001483705.2 Eufriesea mexicana | reverse complement strand
GGGGCCAGGCAGCAACTGTGGTCTCGGCTCGTTAGGTCGAGTTATGTTAGGCTTGGCTTGGCTTGTTTAAGTTAGGTTTGGTTATGGTAGATGTGACTCTTGTGCTCTACGCTGCTATTTGCAAGATACCTGCACTCTGCCTTAGTGCCTTACTCTACTAGACTCTGCTTGTCTGCGGGGAGGCCAGCAGAAGTGGTTGCAGCACGTTTGTTTGAGTTATGTTACGATTGGCTTGGTTAGGGCAGATCAAGTTTGGCTAAGATGGCTTTGACGTTTGCGCCATACACTGCTGTTCGGCGGACTCCTGCGCTCTACTGTGCGCCAGTAAATTCTGCTTGGCTTTGGGGAGGCCAGCCGTAGCGCTCTCGGCACTTCAGGCTGAGTTCGGTTGCGTTTGTTTATGTTACGTTTGATTACGTTTGTACACGGTAGACTTGACTTTTATGACATACCCTGCTTTTCGGTGGATTTCTGCGCTCTAGTGTGCTATAGAATGCTCTGCTTTGCCATAGGTGTTCCGCAATATTGGTCGCAGCACTTTATGTTCAATTAG
>NW_016989154.1:441-668 GCF_001483705.2 Eufriesea mexicana | reverse complement strand
TGCGATAGAATCTGGTGGGAAAAATCAATTTTATTGACATTTTTGACTAATATCGTTGTGTGCGAACTTCCTTGCATAAGTAAGGAGGAAAGATCGTTTTGGCACGCTATCCCCATTGCAATGCTGCAGGATCGGGCTGGAAAGTTCGATTTTATTGTCATTTTCGATTAATATCGTGATGCGCCAACTTCCTTGCATAAGTAAGGAGGGAAAATCCTTTTGGCCTG
>NW_016989154.1:0-299 GCF_001483705.2 Eufriesea mexicana | reverse complement strand
GCAATGCAATAGAATCTTCCTGGAAAATTCAATTTAATTGACATTTTGGACCAATATCGTGGTGAGCCAACTTCCTTGCATAAGTAAGGAGGCAAGATACGTTTGGCGCGTTGTAGCCATTGCAATGCTGCAGAATCGGGCTGGAAAGATCAATTTTATTGGCTTTTTCCATTTTCATCGTGGTGAGCCAGCTTCCTGGCATAAGCATGGAGGAAAGATGCTTTTGGCGTGCTATCGCCATTGCAATGCTGTAGAATCAGGCCGGAAATTTCAATTTCATTGACATTTTCGACTAATAT
>NW_016989153.1:0-251 GCF_001483705.2 Eufriesea mexicana | reverse complement strand
TCATTCCTCCACACTTATGCAAGGAAGCTAGATCACCACGATATTGGTCGAAAATGTCAATAAAATTGAACTTTCCAGCCCGATTCTGCAGCAATTCAATGGCTATATACGCGAAAAGAATCTTTCCGCCTTACTTATGCGAGGAAGTTGGCTCACCACGAAATTAGTCAAAAATGTCAATAAAATTAAATTTTCCAGCAAGATTCTATAGCATTGCAATGCCTATAGCATACCAACAAATCTTTCCTCTT
>NW_016989152.1:0-504 GCF_001483705.2 Eufriesea mexicana | reverse complement strand
CTATAGCCATTGCAATGCTATAGAATCTATCTGGAAAATTCTATTTTATTGACATTTTCGAATCATATCGTGGTGAGCTAACTTTCTTGGATAAATAAGGGTGAAAGATACTATTCGCGTGCTATAGCCATTGCAATGCTAAAGAATTTGCCTCGAAAATTCAATTTTATTGACATATTCGAATAATACCGTGGTGAGCTTACTTTCTTGCATAAATAAGGAGGAAAGATTCTATTGGCCAGCTATAGCCATTGCTACTCTATAGTGTCTTGGTGGAAAATTCAATTTTATTGACATATTCGAATAATACCGTGGTGAGCTTACTTTCTTGCATAAATAAGGAGGAAAGATTCTATTGGCCAGCTATAGCCATTGCTACTCTATAGTGTCTTGGTGGAAAATTCAATTTTATTGACATATTCGAATAATACCGTGGTGAGCTTACTTTCTTGCATAAGTAAGGAGGAGGGATTCTATTGGCGTGCTGTAGCCACTGCAATGCTA
>NW_016989151.1:1081-3894 GCF_001483705.2 Eufriesea mexicana | reverse complement strand
GCCGAGACAGCCACTGTTGCACTCCCCAGAGACAAGAAATACATACTAGAGCACAGTAGAGCGCAGAAATCCACCGAGTTGCAGTGTACTGCACTAAAGTTAAAGCTATCCTGACCAAATCCAGCCTAAACTAACGTGACTCAACATAACGCACCGAGACCATTATTACTGGCCTCCCCAGAGTCAATCTGAAAAACTTAAGGCACAGTAGGGAGCATAAATCCACCTAATAGCAGACTATATCACTAAACTCACAGCTATCCCCTCCTAAAATAACCAATCGTAGTATAACCAAACGAAACGTAACACAACCTAACGTGCCGCGACTGCAATTGCTGGCCACGCCAGAGCCAAGCTGAATATTGTGGAGCACTGTAGGGCGCAGGAAATCACGCAATAGCAGAATACAGCAATAAAGGCAAAGCTATCCTCCCCTAACCTGTCCAATCGTAACATAACCAACGTAACGTAACTCAGCCTAACGTGCCTCGACCGCTATTGCTGATCACACCAGAGCCAAGCAGAACACATTAGTAGAGCGTAGAACGCAGAAGCCCATATGATGGCAGTGTATATCAGAAAAGTCATTGCTCCTTCAAACCTAACCCAAACCGAGAGAACATAGCCAAACATAGCATAAATGTACTTAACGTGCAGATACCGCTATTGCTGCCCTCCCCAGAGCCAAGCAGGGCATACTAGGGCATACTGGAGCGCAGGAATCCACCGAATAGCAGTGTACAGATCAAATGTTAAAGCTACTCTAACCAAACATGTCGTACCCTAAACGAACCGAGCGTAACCTGACCCAACATAACGTGAAGAGACCACTGTTGCTGGCCTTCTCAGAGCCAAACTGAAAAAACTCAAGCACTGTCGGAGGCAGATATCCACCTAATAGTAGACTATAGCGCTAAAGTCGAAGCATTCCTCTCATAACCTAACCAACCGTAACATAACCTATCGTAACATAACTCAAACTAGCGTGCCGAGACCGGTATTGCTTCAATCCCCATAGCATAGCAGGTAACATCAGATCACTGTAGAGCAAAGAAGTCCAGCGAAAAGAAGTACATAGCACAAAACTCACAAATACCCTACCCAAACGAAACCAAACCTATCATAACCGAACGTAACATAACCATACCTAACGCTCCGCGGACACAATTTCTGGCCTCCGCAGAACAAAGCAGAGGATATTAGATTACAGTAGAGTGCAGAAATCTTCCTGATATTTGTGCACAGCTCTAACGACAAGGATATCCTTTCATAACATAACATAACGTAACACAACCAGGCGTAACATAACCATCGTAACGCAGAGGGACCGCTTTTGGTGGCATCCCCAGAGACAAACAGGACATACTAGAGGAGAGTAGGGCGGAGAAATACATCGAGTCGAAGTGTGCGGCAGAGAAGTCAATCATCTCCTACCCTAACCAGACCTAACCTAACCTACCCAAACGCGCAGTAACGAAACCTAACATGCCGCGACCGCTAATACTGGCTTCCGAAGAGACAAGCGAAATACGACAGAGCACAGTAGAGCACAGAAGACCATAGGATATCATTGTGGGGCACATATGTCTAGGCAATCCTAAAATAACCCAACCAAATCTAACCTATCCAAACGTAACCAACCCCAGCCTGACGTGCCGAGACTATTGCTGGCTTCGCCAGAGACAAGCAGTATATGATAGAGCACAGTAGAGCGCAGAAATCCAACGTATAGCAGTGTACAGCGGAAAAGTCAACGACATCCCGACCAAACATAGGCTAACCTGACCCAACCAAACGTAACGTATCTGAAACAAACTTGCCACGACCGCTATTGCTGGCCTCCGTCGATTCAAGCAGATGCGAATAGAAAAGCGCAGCGCACAGACATCTACCAAATAGCAGTGTATGGCTCAAACGTCGAGGCCTTTTAACCTAACCTAACCAAACGTAACGTAGCCAACCGCAACCAAACATAACCGCACGTGCCGAGGACACTATTGCTGTCATATCCAGAGCCAAGCAGAGTATACTAGAGCACGGTAGACCGCAGAAATCCGCCGCATTGAAGTGTAGAGCAGAAAAGTAAAGGATATCCTACCAAACCTGACCCAACATAACCAAGCCAAACGTAACCAACCGAAGCCAAACGTGCCTAGCCCTCTATTGCTGGCATCCCCATTGCCGATCAGGGCATCTTAGAGGAGAGTAGAACGCAGAGATCCACAGAACGGCAGTGTATGGTACAAAAGTTAAAGGCATATCAACCTAACCCAATCAAGCCTAACATGTCCAAACGTAACCTATCCCATCCTAACGCGCCGCGGCCACTATTTCTGGAATTCCAAGAGCAATGAAGGGAAAACTTGGTTACAGTAGAGCGTAGAATTCCACCGAATGGCGGTCCACACCACAAAAGTCAAAGCTACCATGGCCTCACATAACAAAGTGTAACACAACCAAACGTAACATGACACAACCTAACGTGCCGAAGCCACCACCGCTGGCTTCCCAAGATCCAAGCAGAACATTTTAGAGCACAGTAAAGCGCAGAAATTCAAAGAACAGCATTGTATAGCACGAAAGTGGAAGGCATCCTAACCAAACCTAACCTAACGTAACCTAACAAATCGAAACGTAACTCAACCTATCATGCCGCGACTGGTATTGCTGGCCTCCACATAGCGAACCAGATTATAATAGAGGAGGGTGGAGCGCTGACATCCTTGGAATCGCAGTGTAAAGTAGAAAAGTCGAAGCTATCCAGGCCTAACCAGTGCTAACATGGCCTGACCAAGCGTGTCCTATCTCAACCT
>NW_016989151.1:0-432 GCF_001483705.2 Eufriesea mexicana | reverse complement strand
AACATACAGTGCCGAAGCCGAGATTGCTGGCATTTCCGGAGCCAAGCTGAAAAGATTAGAGCACCGTAGGGCGCAGAAATCCACCTAACAGGAGACTATAGCACTAAAGGCTTAGCCATCCTCTCCTAACCTTTAGAATCGTAACATAACCGAACGTAACCTTGTCTACGCTGACGTGCCGCGACCACTATTACTGGCCCCTAGAGCGAAGCAGGACATCCTAGAGCGCAATGGAGCGCCGAAGCACACCGTATAGCAGTGTGCAGTAAAGAGGTGTAAACTATCTCGACAAAGCAAAGCCTAACCCAGAATAACCGAAAGAAACCTGACACAACGTAACGTGCCGAGACCACTATTGCTGGCCTCCACAGAGCCAAGCGGAACACGTTAGTGGAGGGTAGAACTCGGAAATCCGTATAATCGGAGTGTTTA
>NW_016989150.1:0-562 GCF_001483705.2 Eufriesea mexicana | reverse complement strand
TGTCTTCGATCTTTGTGCAATACATTGTCATTTGGTGGCTTTCTGCGCCCTACTTGGCTCAACAATAGTGTGCTCGCTTCTGGAGGGGCTAGCAATATTGTCGTGGCACGATAGGTTGTATTATGCTACGTTTGGAATTGTTACGATTAGTCATGTTAGGACAGTATAGCTTTGACTTTTGCTCTATAGACCGCTGTTCGATGGACTCCTACGCTCTACATTGCTCCGCTGTCGTCTATTTGACACTGGGGAGGCCAGCAATAGTTTTCCCGGCACGTTCGGCTGTGTTAACTTGCGTTTGGCTATTCTATGTTTGGTTAGGTTCGGGAAGTGGTGCTATGAATTTTGTGCTTTACATCGCTATTCGGCGGATTTCTGTGCTCTACATTGCTCCAATATGCTCTGCACTACCCTGGGGAGGCCAGCAACGGTAGTTCCGGGGCGTTATATTAAACTAGGCTACGTGCGGCTTTGTTACGCTTTGTTAGGTGTGTATAGAATAGCTTTGACTTTTGGGCTATACACGGCTATTCGGCGTGTTTTTGCGCTCTAGATTGCTCTA
>NW_016989149.1:0-489 GCF_001483705.2 Eufriesea mexicana | reverse complement strand
TAGATCGCCTAACGCCTTCATTCCAATGGCAAGTACAGCCATCTACTTGCCAGAGAACAGGACAATTCGAAATCTGTAACCTGTTATAGCTTGGTAAATAGATCGCCTAACGCATTCAATATATGTCAAGTACGGCCATCTACATGACAGAGAATAGGTCAATTCAAATTCTATAATCTGTTATAGCAAGGCATATAGATCGCCTGGCGCCTTGAATCCAATGGCAATAACAGTCATCTACTTGCCAGAGAATAGGTCAATTCAAAATCTATAATACGTTATAGCTTGGTGAATAGATCTCCTAACGCCTTCAATTCAATGGCATGTACGGACATCTACTTGCCAGAAGATAGGTCTATTCAAAATATACAACCTGTTGTAGCTTGGTGAACGGATCGCCTAACGCCTTCGATCCAATGGCAGGTACAGCCTTCTACTTGCCAGAGAATAGGCCTATTAAAAATCTATAACCTCTTATAGCTTGTTGAA
>NW_016989148.1:0-546 GCF_001483705.2 Eufriesea mexicana | reverse complement strand
ACATCCACACAAACATCCATACATACATCCATACATCCATACATTCATGCATCCGTACATCTGACCATGAATACATCCATCCATCCATACATCTTTTCCATCTACACATACATCCATCCATCCATCCATCCATACGTCCATCCTTCCATACACCCATCCATCCATACTTGCATCGACCCATACATATATCTATCCATACATCCATCCACCAATCCATCAATCCATCATCACATCCATACATACGTCAATACATACATCCAAACAAATATAAATTCATACATCCATACATCCGTACATCCATGCATTCGTACATCCATCGACCCATATATCCTTCCATCCATACATCCATCCACCAATCCATCCATCCATCCATGCATCCATACACACATCAATACACAGATCCATACATACACGAATACATACATTCATACATACGTCCACACATACATTCTTACATACATCCATACATACATTCATACATATATCTATACAAACATCCATACATACATCCATGCACACATCCATACATACATCCATACAAACATC
>NW_016989147.1:0-617 GCF_001483705.2 Eufriesea mexicana | reverse complement strand
AATAGAATGTTTCCTCCTTATTTATGCAAGAAAGATAGCTCACCACGATATTAGTCGAAAATTCCAATGAAATTGTATTTTCCTTCCAGATTTCGTAGCGTTGCAATGCCTGGAGAACGCGATACGCGAACAGAATCTTTCCTCCTTATTTATGCAAGAAAGTTAGCTCAACATGATATTAGTCGAAAATGTCAACAAAATTAAATTTTCGAGGAAGATTCTATAGCGCTGCAATGCCTATAGCACGCCAATAGAATATTTCCTCCATATTTATGCAAGAAAGTTAGCTCACCACGATATTAGACGAAAAAGTCAATAAAATTGTATTTTCCAGCCAGATTCTACAGCATTGCAATGGCTATAGCACGCCAATAGAATCTTTCCTCCTTATTTATGCAACAAAGTTAACTCACAGCGATATAAGTCGAAAATGTCAATAAATTTGAATTTTCCTGCCAAATTACACAGCATTGCAATGGATATAGAACAACAAAAGTCTCTTTCCTACTTACCTATGCAAGGAAGTTAGCTCACTACGGAATTAGACGGAAATATCAATAAAATTGAACTTTCCACCCAGATTCTATAGCATTGCGACGGCTGTAGCTCGTGAATTG
>NW_016989146.1:0-400 GCF_001483705.2 Eufriesea mexicana | reverse complement strand
ATTGCAGACCTTCACAGAGCCAAGCAGAGCATATTGGTGGACAGTAGGGCGCAGAAATCCATAGGATCCCAGTGTATATCTGAAAGTTAAAGCTACACATACCTAACCCAGCCCATCAGAACATAGCCAAACGTAGCCTAACTAAACCTAACGTGCCGAGACGGCAATTGCTGCCCTCCTCAGAGCCGAGCAGGACATACCAGTGCGCAGTAGACTGTAGGAATGCACCGAAAGCAGTATGCAGCACAAAAGTTAAAGCTCTGCTAACCAAGCTTAGCCTGACCCAACCAAACCGAACGTAACGTAACTCAACATAAAGTGCGGCGAGCACTATTGTAGGCCTTCACAGAGCCAAGCAGTGCACATTAGTGGACAGCGGTATGCAGAAATTCTTAGGATA
>NW_016989145.1:0-750 GCF_001483705.2 Eufriesea mexicana | reverse complement strand
CGAATGTGAAAGCCATCATAACCAAACTTAGCCTAACTTAACCAAGCCATACATAACCCAACAAAACCGGGCGTGCCACGACCATTATTGCAGACTGCCACAGAGACTAGCAGAGGCTAGTAGAGCAATTCAGAGGGCAGATATCGTACGAAAAGCAGTGTATAGCACAAAAGTCAAAGATATCCTGACCAAACCTAACCTAACCTAGACAAGCCCAACGCAACCTAAACTTGCAACCTAAACCAACCTATCCTGCCGAGACCACTGTTTCTGCTATTCCCAGAGCCAAGCAGGTCATATTAGAGCATTGTAGAGCGCAATGGCACACCGAATAGCGGTGTATAGCACAGAAGCCTAAGATACCCTATCTAACCAAACGTAACATATCCAAACGCACACTAACATAACCTACCATGCCGAGAACACGAATGCAGGCCTCCCCATAGCCAAGCAAAGCATACTAGAGCACAGTGGAGCGCAGAAATCCGCCGCACAACAGTTCATACCACGAAAGGCATAGCTATCCATACCTAACCCAAGATAACGTAACCGAGCGCAGCTTAACTAAATCTAACGTGCCGACACTGCTATTACTGTCCTCCCCAGAGTCGAACTGAGTATAGCATAGCAATCCAGGGCGTACGTATACACCGAATATCGGTGTATAGCACAAAAGTCAAAGCTGACCTGTCCTAACCTATTCAAGCGTAACATACACAAACGTAGCATAAATCAAAATAACGAGCCAAG
>NW_016989144.1:0-628 GCF_001483705.2 Eufriesea mexicana | reverse complement strand
TTCTATAGAATCTGTCTGGAAAATTCAATTTTATTTACATTTTCGACTAATATCGTGGTAAGCACACTTTCTTCAACAATATGGAGGAAAGATTATATTGGCGTGCAATAGCCATTGCTGTGCTATAGAATCTGACTGGTTTTATTGACATTTTCGGCTAATATCTTGGTGAGCTTACTTTGTTGCATAAATAATTTGGAAGACATCTATTGGCGTGCTATAGCCGTTGCAATCCTACAGAATCTGCCTCGAAAATTCTATTTTATTGATAATTTCGACTAATATCGTAGTGTGCTAACCTTCTTCCATAAATAAGGAGGAAAGATTCTATTGGCGTGCTATTGCCACTGCAATGCTACTGAATCTGTCTGGAATGGACAATTTTATTCATATTCTCGACTAATATCGTGGGGAGCTTACTTTCGTCGATAAATAAGGAGGTAAGTTTCTATTAGCGTGCTATAGCCATTGCAGTGCTATAGAATCTGTATGGAAAATTGAATTTTATTGACATTTTCAGCTAATATCGTGGTGAGCATACTTTATTGCACAAAGAAGTAGGAGGGTTTCTATTAGCGTGCTATAGCCACTGCAATGCTTTCGAGTCTGTGTGCAAAGTCCAATTTCA
>NW_016989143.1:0-636 GCF_001483705.2 Eufriesea mexicana | reverse complement strand
TAGGTTAGGTTAGGAGAGGTTATGTTAGGGTACCTTTGACTTTTGTGCTACACTCTTCAATGCGGTGCATCACTGTGCTCTACTGTGATCTAGTGTAATACGCCTGGCTCTGTAGAGGCAAGGAGTAGTGGTCGCGTCACGTTAGGCTGAGTTTGATTATGTTTGGTTTGGTCAGGGTTGGTTGGGTTAGGTTAGTATAGCTTCGACTCATGTGCTCAACACTGATCTTATATGGACTTTCGTGCTCTACTGTGCCCTATCACATTCTGCTTGTCTCTGGGGACGCCAGCAGTAGTGGTCGCGGCACGTTTGGTTGGGTTATGTTACGTTTGGTTATATTATGATTGGCTACGTTTGGAGGTAATATCTTCGAATTTTTTTTTGTGCTGTGCACTGCAATTCGGTGGCTTTCTGTGCTCTGCTGTGCTCTAATATGCTCTGCTTAGCTCTGGCGAGGCCAACAATTCCTGTCTCGGCACCTAATGTTACGTTAGGCTACGTCCTGTTAGGTTAGGTTAGGACAAGATGGGTTAGGATATCCTCCACTTTTACGCTGTACACTGAAATGCGGTAGATTTCTGCGCTCTACAGTGGACTAGCATGTCCTGCTTGGCTCTGAGGTGGCCAGTATAAGTT
>NW_016989142.1:0-601 GCF_001483705.2 Eufriesea mexicana | reverse complement strand
TTTCTGCGCTCTACGTTGCTCTCCTGTACTCTGCTCGACTCTGGGAAGCCAGTAACTGTGGTCCTAGTACGACAGGATTATATAAGATATGTTTCGTTAGGTTACGGTAGCCCATGGACTGCTTTGACTTTCTTGATGTAGACTGTTTCTCGGCGGGTTTTTGCGCTCTACTGCGCTCTAGTATGTCTTGCTTGGTTCTGGGGTGGCCAGCAATAATGTTCCCGGCGCGTAAGCACGAGATAAATAACTTTTGTTTATGTTTCATTTGGTAAGGTTAGGATAGGATAGCTTTGACTTTTACGATACACACCGATATTCGGCAGATTTCTGCGATCTACTGTACCCTAGTAAATTCTGCTTGGCTCTGGGGTAGCAAGCGGTATTGGACTTGGCACGTTAGTCTGAGTTAGGTTGCGTTTGGATATGTTAAGTTTAGATGGGTTAGGATAGTGTAGCTGTGACCCTTGGGCTGTGCACTGCAATTCGGTGGATTTCTGCGCCCTACATTGATCTACCGCACTCTGTCCGACTCCCGGGGGTCCAGCAGATCTGGTCGCGGCACGATGCGCTTAGTTAAGCTACGTCCGGTTAGGGTAGGTTT
>NW_016989141.1:0-318 GCF_001483705.2 Eufriesea mexicana | reverse complement strand
TGCATATGATACGGTTGGTTAGGTTAGAATATGGTAGCTTTGACTTTTGAGCTACACACTGCTATTCAGACGATTTGAGTGCTCTCGACTACTCTACTATGCTCTGCTCGACACCTGGGTGACCAGCAATAGCGGTCGTGGTACTATAGGCTTTGCTCGGTTACGTTTGGCTAGGTTAGATTAGATTACGATTGGTCATGATGGCTTTGACTTTTGTGTTGTACACTGCTATTCGGCGGATTTCTGCGCTCTACAGTGCTCTAGTATACTCTGCTCGGCTCCCGGGATGTGAGCAATAGTGCCCATAGTACGTTATGT
>NW_016989140.1:0-336 GCF_001483705.2 Eufriesea mexicana | reverse complement strand
CTATGGCAAGCCAATGAAATCTTTCCACCTTATATGCGCAGAAAAGTTTGCTCATCCGGATATGAGTCGAAAATGTCTTTAGAATTGATCCTTTCTCCCTGATTCTGTTGCAATGCAATGGCTATAGCCTACCAATAGGATCTTTCCTCCTGATTTATGCACAAAAGTTAGCTCACCACGACATTTGTCGAAAATGTCCAGAAAATTAAACTTTTCAGTCTGATTCTATTGCAATACAATGGCTATAGCAAACCAATAGAATCATACCTCCTCATTTATGCGGAAAGATTGCTCACCGCATTATTTGTCGAAAATGCCAATGGAATTCAACTTTTC
>NW_016989139.1:0-398 GCF_001483705.2 Eufriesea mexicana | reverse complement strand
TCAATAAAATTGAGCTTTTCATGCGGATTCTATTGCATTTCAACGGCTATAGCACGTCAATAGAATCTATGTACCTTATTTTTGCGAGAAAGTTTGCCCACCACGATATCTTTCGAAAATGTCAATAAAATATTTATTTCCAGGCTGATTCTATTGTATTGCAATGGCTATAACACGCCAAAAGGATCTTTCCACACTATTCATGCGGGAATGCTCGCTCACCATGATACTAGTCGAAAATGTCAATAAAATTGAACTTCCAGTCAAATTCTATATCATTGCAATGGCCATAGCACGCCAATAGAATCTTTCCTCCTTGTTTATGCGAGAAAGCTTGCTCACCATGGTATTAGTCGTAAATGAAAGTAAAATTGTATATTTCCAGTCTGATTGTATTC
>NW_016989138.1:0-412 GCF_001483705.2 Eufriesea mexicana | reverse complement strand
GCTACACAAACGTAGCCCAGACCAACGGTACATAAACTGACATAGCCTAACAAAACCTAACGCACCGAGACCGCTATTGCTGCCCACCTTAGAGACAAGGAGGACATGCTAGAGCACAGTATGGAGCAGAACTCCACCGAATTGCAATGTGCAGCGCAAAAGATAAAGCTGTCCTAACCAAACATCGCCTAACACAACATAACCGTATGTAACCTGATCCAACATAACGTGCCGAGACCGCTATTATTGGCATTTCCAGGGAAAAGCTGAAAATATTATAGGAGAGTGGAGCGCAGAAGTCAATAGAATGGCAGTGAATAGCGGAAAGTCAGTGATATCCAAACATAACCCATGCTAACTTAATCTAACCATACGTCGGCCCAACTCAGCCTAACATGTCGCGGCCACGATT
>NW_016989137.1:1835-2254 GCF_001483705.2 Eufriesea mexicana | reverse complement strand
TTTCGACTGACACCTACAATGGATTATATAAACAAAAGACGAGAAAAAGGTAGATTAAATAGATACCAGACGTACCCAGGTAAATTAGACAGACATGAGACCGAGAGCCAGATATTTAGTGTCTCTTATAGTAATAGGAACCAGAGTTCGCTATGGTTGCTTCAGGCCGGGCCTATTACAACGGTGACAGTTTGAAACCACTGCCAGGGGGGGCGCCCACACCCGGAAGTGCGCGGGCGCCAAGCTTGGAAAAACCCCCTCGTCATCCGTGAAGAATCATCCACGGAGTTGACCGTCCTATACAGGAAGTGACCCACTTAGCCGTCGCCCCCCTGATCCGGCACTATCGCACCGAATCAGGGGCGCGACGTTTCCAGCGGGGGCCATGAGGAGGCGGGGTCACCAGTATAAAGCTCGGT
>NW_016989137.1:0-540 GCF_001483705.2 Eufriesea mexicana | reverse complement strand
AGGCTTTGTAAAATACTAGGCCACCAAACGTTGTCGAAAGCGCCAGCAATGTCATGGAGTAGTCCTATTACATACTTGTGCTTTGCGCTTTGTACAAGGTGCCTCAATTTGACAATAGCGTCAGTGGTAGATAGACCGGGCTTAAAACCATATTGCCTCTTGGACGTAAGTTTGTGTTCGTGAAACATACATTTTAACCTAGTATATATGAGTTTTTCAAAGACCTTTCCATGGACCGGCAGTAAAGAAATTGGTCTATATGACAGTGGGTCAGTTCCGCCTTTGCTCCGATTTTTAAGGAGAATCCTGATGGAAGCTTGTTTCCATTGATATGGAAAGACTCCCTGGCGCAAACCCCGGTTAAACATTTCGGTGAGTTCTTTTCTCATGACAGGCCATGCGTACTTGACTATTTCAGCTTCGAGAAGGTCCGGCCCGGGAGCATTTCCGTTCTTCATACTCTTAATGACGTCCTGCACCTCCTCTTTCGAGAAGGGTGGGGTATCCTCGCTATCAGGTGGCATACAGACAAAAGCGCGC
>NW_016989136.1:0-993 GCF_001483705.2 Eufriesea mexicana | reverse complement strand
TGTATGATTCACCTAGTGGGTATTACCGCGAGGGTGTTATGTTGAATCGTATAATATGGGGCTACGCTGCTCCACGGTGCAGACAGTGATTTCAAGCATCGCCCGACGTAGCAGACATTGAATTCGGGCACCGGCGTCAACGCGTTTATGCGCGCAATAAAATATAAAACCAGACTATGAAATAACCCAAAAGACATTATGTTCGCTACGATAACGTGAATAGTCCATTTCAATGCGAAGTTATGTTAATAAATCAGAGAAGCAGTGGTGATGACAGCCAACGACTACATCCCTCTAGCCAGTAACAAAGTTATTCAATTTTTTAAATTGTTTTCTATTGTACATTTAGACACGGTAGTACTTCTTGCCATCTTACTTTGCCCGCATGTTTGTCATTCCACTACCATACATATTTTGACATATAGGTTCAGCACATAAAATTCTACCTCTGGGATCGTTGAAACTGTATACCCGTGAAAAATATAAACATCTGAAATAACAGATGTTAAACTGTTTGGTACTGCAATTAATAATCCTGTTCGTTGAAAAGAACTGTCCTAAGATTGTAAATTCCTTCTAAGAACAAGGAATATTTGAAAAACTTTTATTTAAAAATAATAATAGTTTCACAAGGGTCTAATGGAAGGCGTAAAAATTCGAACTTTTGTGCCCAATTTCTAAGTTGCACATAATATTTTCTAGTTCAAAGGAACATATTGTGAACCTCTCGCTACAAATGGAACTTCGAAAAGAAGAAATACAGTAATTACTAATAAATAATTTTAACATCTGTCATTTCTACTTGAAAACAGATTTTCATTTAATGAATATAGCGTTTAAAGGTTTATATTTCTGTGGCCTACGTAACGTTTATAGTCATCGCTTGTTTGTCTCATTCTTCATAATTTCGCAAAGAATCGATTTTCCAAGGAATAAATCGCGGAACCTTGGCCTGGGTGAATCGATTGCTCATCCGGGGATTACCGCAGTTCG
>NW_016989135.1:0-438 GCF_001483705.2 Eufriesea mexicana | reverse complement strand
AAACCTAGTCCAAGCAAAAGTAAACTAACCATACGTAACATAACTGAACCTAACGAGCAGCGGCCACTATTGCTCGACTCGCCAGGGCCAAGCTGAATGCTGTAGAGCACAGTAGGCCGTTAATGCACCGAATAGCAGTGCGTAGCACGAAAGTCGAAACTCTCCTTACTAAACATAAAGTAACATAACATAATCAAACGTAACAATACTCAACCTAGCGTGCCGCGAACACTACTGCTCTCCTACACTGAGTCGAACAGAGTATAGATGTGCAACCTAGAGGGCGGAAATTCACCAAATAGCAGTGTGTAGCACAAAAGTCGACGATACCATAAACTTACTTGGCGTAACCTAACCTAACCAAACGTAGAATAACTCAACCTATCGCGCCGAGATCACTATTGCTGGCTTCCACAGAGACAAGCAGAACGTGCTAGG
>NW_016989134.1:0-532 GCF_001483705.2 Eufriesea mexicana | reverse complement strand
GAATAAGGACGAAAGATTCTATTGGCATGCTATAGCCATTGCAGTGTAACACAATCTGACTGGAAACTTCAGATTTATTGACATTTTCGACTAGTATCGTGGTGAGCCAGTTTTGTTGCATAAATAATGAGGAAATATACTATTGGCATGCAATAGGCATTGCAGTGCTATTGAAACTGACTGGAAAATTCAATTTTATTGACATTTTCGGCTAATATCGTGGTCAGCAAATTTTGTTGCATAAATAGGTAGGAAAGAATCTATTGGCACGCTATTGCCATTGCAATGCTATGGAATCTAACCGGAAAAATCAAGTTTATAGTCATTTTCGACTAATATCGTGGTGAGCATATTTTGTTTCATAAATAAGGAGGAAAGATTCTATTGGCACGCTACAGCCATTGCAATGCAATAGAATCCAGCCGGAAAATTCAAGTTCATTGACATTTTCGACTAATTTCGTGGTGACCTATTTTTATTGCATAAATACGGAGGAAAGATACTATTGGCATGCTATAGCCATTGCAATGCT
>NW_016989133.1:0-337 GCF_001483705.2 Eufriesea mexicana | reverse complement strand
CGTTAGGATGAGTTAGGCTACGTTTGGTTATGTTCAGTTGGCTTCGGTTTGGTTTCGGGTAGCTTCGACATTTCTGCTGTACACAGCCATTCTATGGATTTCTGCGTTCTACTCTTCACTAGTTTGTTCCGCTTGGCTCCGGGGAGGCCAGCAATAGAGGTCGCGGCTCGTTAGGTTGAGCTATGCTACGTTTGGTTATATTACGGTTGGGCAGGTTAGGAGCGTGCAGCTTTTACTTCGGAGATATTGTCTGCCGTTAGGTGGATTCCTGCGTCCTACGGTTCTCCTATATTTTCTGCTTGGCTCTGGGAGGGCCAGCAATACTGGCCACGGCACG
>NW_016989132.1:0-591 GCF_001483705.2 Eufriesea mexicana | reverse complement strand
TGGTCTAGTGTATTCTGCTTGGCTCTGGGGAGGCCAGCAATAGTTGCCCCGGTACGTAAGCTTCAGTTATGTTGCGTTTGGCTGTATTATATTTGGAGAGGTTAGGAGAGGATGGCTTGGCCCTTTGTGCTTCACACTGTTATTCGGTCGATTTCTACAACCTACGTTGCCCTACTGTAAACTGCTCGACTCTGGGGAGTCCAGTAATAGTGGTCTCGTGCCGCTGTGTTTAGTCAGGCTACGTTTGGCTACGTTACCTTTGCCTTGGTTAGGTTTGGATGGATACGACTTTCGCGGTACACACTGATATCCGGTTTATTTCGCCGCTCTACATTGCTCTAGTATGTTCAGCTTGGCACATGGAAGGCCGGCAATGATGTTCTCGGCACGATATGTGGAGGCAGGTTAAGTTCGGCTATGTTAGGTTATGATACGTATGGTTAGGATTGCTCCTACTTTTGTGCTATGCACAGCAATGTGTATTTCTGCGCACAACTATGCACTAGTATGTCCTACTTTTCTCTGAGGAGGGCAGCAGTAATGGTATCCGCACTATGGGTTGGGTGTGATTACGCTTGGTTATGTTAGGTT
>NW_016989131.1:0-950 GCF_001483705.2 Eufriesea mexicana | reverse complement strand
GCCAGAGGTCGAAGCAAAATATTCAAGAGCACAGTACACCGCAGATACAACCCGCATTGCAGTTCATATCTAAAAAGTCAAAGACAACCCCAACCAACCATGCCTAGCCTAACCTGACCAAACGCATCCTAGCTCAGCATAACTTGCCGAAACCACAATTGCTGGCCTCAACAGAGTGAAGCAGAACATATTATGGCACAGTAAAGCGCAGAAGTCCAGCGTATAGCAGTGTACGTCACAAAAGCCAGAGCCACCCTGTACTAACCTAACTAAGCGTAAAGAAACCAAACGTAACATACCTCAACATAATTTGCCGAGACCAATATCGCTGCGCGCGCCAGAGCCAAGCAGAAGATATTAGAAGAGAGTGGAGCTCAGAAATCCATAGAATCGCAGAGTATAGCAAAAAAAGATAAGGGTATCCAAAGCTAACACAGGCTAACATAATTAAATGAAACGGAACCTAACGCAACCTAACGTGCCACGGAACCTGTTTCTAGCCTCTCCAGAGCAAAGCGGAGCATATCGGTGCACAGTAGGGCGCGGAAATCCAATTAGTTTATACAGAAAAGTGGAAGCAATCTTCTCCTAACCCAACCGAACGTAACATAACCGTACGCAACTTAACACATCCTAAAGTGCCGGCACAACTATTGCCGCACTCCCAAGAGCCAGCCACAATATATTAGAGCACAGTCGAGGACCGAAGCCAGACGCATCGCAGAGTATATCATATAAGTCACAGCTACCCTACCCAAACGATACCAATCGTAATATAGGCAAACGTAACCTAACCCAACCTATTGTGCCGCGACCACTATTGCTGGCCTCCACAGAGCAAAGAAGAACATAACAGAGGATAGTAGAGCGCAGCAAACCGAAGAATAGCAGTGTATAGCAGAAATGTCAAAGCTCTCCAAACCTAACCCAAACCAACGTGAACCAACCAA
>NW_016989130.1:0-1802 GCF_001483705.2 Eufriesea mexicana | reverse complement strand
GTTTAGGTGACGCTGAGCATGCGCAAGTGAAGGGACCCTTGCAATAGAGGCATAAAACAAGCCCCCACTTGACTTGGGACATTGCGGTCCTAGGGCCGCAACACTATTCAAAAACCACCTATGGCAGATCTCCATCTTCCTGATACTACAACCATCGGACACAACCAAGACCCTTTTAGTTCCACCATGTACCAAACACCCATCGACTGACACTGATACCGAGACACAATCATCGATCATCGTCCATCTATACATATAATAATAATTCTACCATTAATCCGGTGACGGATGCTCAGTTTCTTAATTTTAAATTTAATCTTTATTTATCGAAAGCAGACGATATCGATCTGCCAATCTATCGTGATCGAAATAAAGTCCACGTGGAATATCCCGACGCGCTCGATTACCTTCGCCGGATGGCAATTTTCGCGTTTAATTCGGACCACGGGGATGAAAACAAGGGATGCGGATTTATTATAACTGGACCGGAGAAGCAACGTTCCGGTAGAATTCTATACACAATAAGACGACGTCGAAGGAGCATAAATCGACACGGAGCGCTATAACGACGAGGAGTCTATGGCCGATACAGTTTCAAAGACAGAGCAAGTAACAAAGACGAGCGAGTTGAAAACTGATCGATCCCACGAAGTCCGTCCGAGTGTGGCCACGTTTGGTCCTCGAGTAATCGCGTCGGAAGTGGCGCGTTTCAGCGTAAAAATGCCGGAGAGATAGAGGCATTTCGCCGGAGTGTGCCTCTCGGTCGATTGATCGTCCACGCGTGGGTACTCGTAGACACCGAGCGAAAACGCGGAGGAAAAAGCTGTTGCGGATGAAAAAGAGTAGCCTGCACGGAAGAACGCTGTCGGTATTCCGTGGATAATGCATACATTGTCGCGTGAATGAGGTTCTTCAAAGGTCAGCCTTTCGCTATACCCACGGTATCATTCCACTGTACCGCGCGAACAATGAATTCGATACCGCGAATGGAAATTTTCGTTTGTAATTCACGTGCACGTGTTGCGAATTAAACGATCAAATGGATATATCGATCCGTGAATCTTGTCGAGGTATGCGCTAATAGGTATTGCACCGATACGTGTTAGTTGGAGAAGTAATACTATAATTTGTGAAATTTTGGAAATTTCGAAAATTTTTACAGTTTGGAAATTGGGAATGTCGAGGGGTTGATATCGTTTTGCGAGTGGAATATTTGGTATTAAAAATTGAAGGAGATTGAGAGTATCTTTTCTTAAATTTTTGGTTAGTGTTATGTTTTTTAATTATAATTTTTATTTTGAAAATTAAATTCTGATTTGCTGAACAAAATATGTAGAGATAAAGGTATGGGCATATATAGAATTTTATTGGTTAATTTTATAATTGTTTCCTTGTGGGTTTTAAAAATTTTGTGTCGCGAATACACTGTGCAATTTCGAAATATCGAATGTTTAAACCTTTTTGGGTTTCTGGAGCATCAAGAGTTTCGACATTTGAAGAAACCCATTTGTATTATCAGTGCATCGATAAAACGAATGGGGGAGACTCGAGTAGAATGTTTAATAAATTTGTTTTTCCTCGAATACTTTCATAATTTGTTTCACTTTTTTGGAAATTTTGATTATTTCTTTACCAAAAGAAATTTACAGTGAGGAGTAAAACTGAATTTATGCTTCGTTAATATTTGAATAACAATAATTCCGTGAGGGGAAATCGTACAACATTTATGGGGCCAATATAAAGAACAGAGCCTGCATTTACCTAATTGCATATAGATAGGTATAAATAAAATTATATTAAAA
>NW_016989129.1:0-581 GCF_001483705.2 Eufriesea mexicana | reverse complement strand
TCGGCACGATAGGTTGAGTTGTGTTACGATTGTTTACGGTAGAATTGGTTAGGTGTGGGGGGTCCAGCTATGACTTTTGAGCTGTACACTCCGATCCGGAGAACTTTTGCACTCTACTGCGCTGCACTGTATTCTGCTTGGCACTGTGTCGTCCAGCAGTATGTGTCGCGACTCGTCATATTGAGTTAGGTTACGTTTGGTTAGGTTAGGTTAGTTTGGGTCCGGTTAGGGTGTCTTTGACTTATCTGCTACGCACCGCCATTCTATGGACATCTTCGCCCTACTCTCCTCTGATACGTTCTGGTTGGTGGTAGAGAGGCCTGCAATAATGGTCTCGGCACGTTAGGCTTCATTATGTTGCGCTTGGGTGTGCCACGTTTGGTGAGGTTAGGATAGCTATAACTTAGACTTTTGCGCTATATACTTCTATTCGGTGGATTTCTGTGCTCTACGTTGTTCTGCAATATCCTTCTCCACTCTGGGGTCGCCAGCAATAGTGGTCGTGATACGATAGTTTGAGATATTTTATGTATGGTTAGGCTAGTTTTGGTTATATTTGGTTGTGATGGCTTTCACTTTTG
>NW_016989128.1:0-520 GCF_001483705.2 Eufriesea mexicana | reverse complement strand
TATCGTGGTGAGGTAATTTTGTTGCATAAACAAGGCGGAAACGTTCTATTGGCATGGTATAGCAATGGCAATACTATGGAATCTGACTGGAAAATTCATTTTTAATGATATTCTCGACTAATATCGTTGTGAGATAATCTTGTTGCATAAATACGCAGGAAAGATTCTATTGGCATGCTATAGCCATAGCACTGCTATAGAATCTGACTGGAAAATTCATTTTTATTGACATTTTCGACTAATATCGTGGTGAGCCAATTTTGTTGTATAAATAAGGAGGAAAGATTCTATTGGCATGCTATAGCCATAGCACTGCTATAGAATCTGACTGGAAAATTCATTTTTATTGACATTTTCGACTAATATCGTGGTGAGCCAATTTTGTTGTATAAATAAGGAGGAAAGATTCTATTAGCATGCTATAGAATCTAACTGGAAAGTTCATTTTTGTTGACAGTTTCGACTAATATCGTGCTGAGCTAAGTTTTTTGCATAAATACCGAGGAAAGATTCTATTGGC
>NW_016989127.1:0-636 GCF_001483705.2 Eufriesea mexicana | reverse complement strand
GTGAAGCTGAACATACTAGAGCTCTGTAGATCGCTGAAATCCAGCGAAAAGCAAAGTAGAGCACAAAAGTCAAAGCTATAATGCCCAAGCAGCCAAACCTGACCTTACCAAACGTTACATAACACAACATAACGTGCCACGAACAATACTCCTGGCGTCCCCAGAGACAAGCAGAGATTCATAACGCACTGTAGTGCGCAGAAGCCCATAGAATAGCAGTTTATAGCACAAAAGTCTAAGCTAACCTATCCTAACCTAACCAGGCAGATGGCATAGGTTCAGAGAACGGCAGTGTTTAGTGTTTGGCACGAAAGTCAAAGCTATCCTCTCCTAACCTAACCAATCGTAACATAACCAAACGTAACGTAGTTCAAGTTGACCTGACGCTTCCACTATTGCTGGCCTCCCCAGAGCCAAGTTGAATCTACTAGGGCACAGTAGGGTACAGTATGGCACAGGAGACCACCGAATCACAGCGAACACCACAAAGGTCAAAGGCATACTAACCAAGCATAGGCCAACCTAGCCTGTCCAGACGTCATGTAACTCAACCTATCGTGACGCGAACGCCAATCCTGGCCACCCCAGGACCGATCAGGGTGTAGCAGAGCAATGTGGTGAGCTGAAATCCACAGA
>NW_016989126.1:0-557 GCF_001483705.2 Eufriesea mexicana | reverse complement strand
AACATCCATACATCCATACATATACACATACATACATCCATACATCCGTACATCCGTCCATCCGTACCTCAATCCATCCATACATACACTCATCCATACAGCCATCCATCCATACATCCATCCGTCCATCCATCCGTGCATCCATACACACATCAACACACAGATCCATACATACACGCATACATTCATCCATACATACATCCATACGTACATTCTTACATACATTCATACATACCTCCATGCTGACATCCATACATACATCCATACAAACATCCATACTTACATCCGTTCTTCCGCCCACCCACCCATCCATTCAAGCACCCACTCATCCATATATCCATGCATACGTACTTCCATACATGCGTACATACGTATATCCATACATACATACATACATACATAACTCAAATACATCCATACATTCAATCATCCATCCATACATACATACACACATGCATGCATTCATACATCCACCCATCCATAAATCCATCCATCCATACATCCATACATCCACACATCCATACATCCATAAGTCCGTCCAAATATACAACCGTCCA
>NW_016989125.1:0-608 GCF_001483705.2 Eufriesea mexicana | reverse complement strand
GTCGAATCCGGCGTTCTACTGTGCTCTGACATTTTCTGTTTGGCCCTGTGGAGGACAGCAACACAGTCCACGGCACGTTAGGTTAGGTCATGTTATCTTTTGTTATATGGGTATTTGGTTATTTTAGGAGAGTGTAGCTCTGACTTTTTTGCTGCACACTGCAGCTCGGTTCGTTGCTGCGATCTATTGTGCTCTGGTATGTTCAGCTTGGCTCTGGGGAGGCCAGCAGTAGAGTTTCGGCCCGTTACATTGTGTCGGGCTGCGTTTGGTTAGGTTAGGCTATGTCAGGTTGTGTTAGGATATCTACGACTTTTGTGCTATTCGGCAATGCGGCGGCCGGCAGTTGTTGACGCGGCACGTTAGCTTGAGCTAGGTTACGTTTGCTTATGTTACGTTTGGTTACGTAAGTGTAAGAGGCCTCTGGCCTTTTACTATACACTCATATTCGGTATGCTTCTTCGCTCTACTGTGGTCCAGTAAGCTGTGCTTGGCTCTGTCGATGCCAGCAATAGTGGTCGCTGCAGGCTATGCTGCGTTATGCTACATTTGTTTATGATATATTGGTTTGGGTTAGGCTCGTGTAGCTTTGACTTTTTTGGTATACACTA
>NW_016989124.1:0-701 GCF_001483705.2 Eufriesea mexicana | reverse complement strand
ATATATTTTTCGATATAAATTTGTCCCTAACTAATTAATTATTAATAATTAATCTACGAAATGTTTGAATTATTATCGAAGATTGTCGAAGACGCCATTGATTTTTCATTAATTACTAATCTTTACGCATTTAATTTATTAATCTTTATGCACTCGTTAGAAAGACAATGTTCTTGCGAACCTTCTCATATAACCTTTGATCACATTTTGCTTCTAGTTTCGTTTAATAATAAATATTTTCACGGAAGGTCGTGATGGTCGCCGTTACGAAATCATTCACGCCATAAAATAAAAATTAATAACTAACAATTTAGAGTTAAGTTCTTTACGAAAGCTATATAAGAATGTAGCCTGAAGTTCCAGCTTTGCAATGAAATTATAAAAGTTCATAAATTAATTACGGAAATTGAGTAATTAATAATTTTTCACCGTCGGAGCCCTTCTATCCTTTTCTATCCCCACTCTGTTATTATTTACCACGTGACCAGCACTACGTCGACCTCCTTGCCTATTCTATATTCCTATCACTTTCTTGCTTTTTGAGCCCAAATCATAGATGGCGCTGAATGAAACTGCCGAATTAAGAACCACGTGACCCGCTGGGCGGGAGAAACAAAACAATAAAAGGATATAAATTGGTATAACACATTTTTCTTCGTTTCTTTTTATTCAATTAATAGCCCGTCGAACATGAAGTCACA
>NW_016989123.1:0-566 GCF_001483705.2 Eufriesea mexicana | reverse complement strand
GCTTAACGCAACCTAACGCGCCGAGAGCACCATTGCCTGCCTCACCAGAGCCAAGCATAATATATTACAGCACAGCAGACCGCAGTAATACACCGCATTGCAGAGTGCTGCGCAGTACACCAAAATGTCCTAACCTAACCTCTCCTAACTTAACCTAACCCAACGTGGACTAACTCAACCTAACGTGACGCGAAGTTTATCGGCCTCCCCCGAGTCGAGCAGAGTATAGGCGAGAAATGTAGAGCGTTGAAGTCCACCGAATAGCTGTGTATACGTCAGAAGTCTCAGCTATCCTATCCTAACCTTACCAATCGTAGCATTACCAGTCGTGTCATAGCAAAACCTATCGTGCCACGGCCACTATAGCTGGCCTCCCCAGAGTCGAGCAGAAGACAGTAGAGCAGAGTAGAGTGCAGAAAGCCAGCAAATGGCAATGCATAGATCAAAAGCCAAAGATATCCAAAGCTAACGAGGCCTAACCTAACATAACCAAGCGTAAAATTACTAAACCTAACGTGCCGTGACCACTATTTCTGGCTTCCGCAGGGACAAGCAGAGTATGATAG
>NW_016989122.1:0-675 GCF_001483705.2 Eufriesea mexicana | reverse complement strand
GGGTTCTGGTAGCTTCGACTTTCCTGCTGTACATTGCGATCATATGGATTTCTGCGTTCTGCTCTCCCGTAAAGCGTTCTGCTTGGCTCTGGGGTGGCCAGCAATAGTGGTCTCGGCGCGTTCTGTTCAGTCAGGTTACGTTCGGCTTGCATGGGTTAGGCTAAGTGTGGTCAGGGTAGCTTCAATTATTCTGCTCTGCATTGCTGTATGGTGGATTTCTGCGATCCACAGGACTCTAGTATATCCTGCTTTCCTCTGGAGAGGGCTGATTCTGATTTGGCGTTCTCGGCACGTCAGTTTCAGTGAGGCTACGATAGTTTACGTTTTGTTAGTTTGGGTTTCGTTTGGGTAGCCTTGAATTTCCTGATATACACGGCGGTTAATGGATTTCTGTTTTCTACTCTCCATTAACATGTTCTGCCTGGCTCTGGGGAGCCAGCAATAGCGCACGCGGCACATTAGGTTGAGTTAGGTTACGTTTGGTTATGTTACGGTTGGATAGTTTAGGTGAGTGTAGCTTTGACTTAAGTGCTATGGTGCGCCATTAGGTTGGTTTCTGCGTCCCACCAGGCTCTAATATCTTCAGTATGGCTCCGGGATGGCCAGCAATCGTCGTCTCGGCACGTTGCGTTTGGTAATGTTACATTCGGTTAGTTTGGGTTATTCTAACTTTGG
>NW_016989121.1:1009-2114 GCF_001483705.2 Eufriesea mexicana | reverse complement strand
TCTATGGATTTCTGCACTCCACCCCCTCTTATATGTTCTGCTTTGCCCTGAGGAGGCCAGCAATAGTTATCGCGGCACCTCAGATTGAGTTATGTCACGTTTGGTAATGTTACGGTTTGACAGGTTAGGAGGCGTAGCTTCGACTTTTGTGTTGTACATGATTGTTCGGTGGACATCTGCGCTCTACTGTACTCCAGAAAATTCTACGTGTCTCTGGGGAGGCCTGCAACAATGGTCTCGACACGTTAGGTTAAGCTTGGTTACGTTTGTTCATATTACGATTGGTGAGGTGTGGGTAGGGGACAGTTGACTTTTGTGCCGTAGACTGCTATTCGGCGGATTCCTGCGCTCCACATTGCTCCGCTATACACTGCACGACTCTGGAGAGGCTGGTAGCAGTATTCCCGACACGTCAGGTTGGGTTAGGATTCTTTTAGTTCTGATATGTATGTCTGGGTTAGGTTTGAATAGATTTGACTTCGTAGTATATACCATTATTCGTCGGATATCTGTTCTCTACTGCGCTCTGATACATTCTGCTTTGCCATGGGGTTCCAGCAATAGTGGTCGCGTCAAGGTACTTTTTGTTAGCTTTCTCTTTGTCCGATGGATTTCTGCGCTCTACACCCTCTAATATTTACTGCTTTGCTCTGTGCAGGACAGCAATAGTTGACGCGGCACGTTAGGTTGGGATAGATTACGTTTGGTTATGTCACGCTATGTTAGGTTAGGATAGGATAGCCTCAACTTTTATGCTATATACAGCTATTCGGAGGATTTCTGCGCTCTAGACTGCTCTAATGTGCTTTGCTTAGCTCTGGGCAGTCCAGCAATAGTATTCTCAGCACTTTATGTTTTGTTAGGCTACGTTAGGCACGGTAAAGTTAGGACAGGTTAGGTTAGGATATCTCTGACTTTTGTGCTACACATTCCAATGCGGTGGATTACAGATCTCTACTTTGCTCTAGTGTATTCCACTTGGCTCTGGGGTTGCAAGCGATAGTGGCCTCTGTGCGTTAGGTTGAGTTAGGCAACGTTCGGTTGTGTTACGTTTGGCTATGTTGGGCAGTGTTGCTTCGACTATTGTGCTATGCACTGCGGTCCT
>NW_016989121.1:0-261 GCF_001483705.2 Eufriesea mexicana | reverse complement strand
CTTTGGACTTCCGCGCTGTAATGTGCTCCATCGTAATCTGCTTGGCCGTGGGGACGGCAGCAATGGTGGTCGCGGCACGTTAGTTAGCGTTATGGTACGTTTGGGTAGGTTATGCTGGGTTAAATTTGGTATGGTTTGCTATGACATTTCCGATATACACCGCTGTTCGGTCGATATCTGCGCTCTGCGTTGCTCTGCCAGCATCTGATTGTCTCTGGGGATGTCAGCAATAGCGTGCTAGGCACGTTATATTTAGTTAGG
>NW_016989120.1:0-534 GCF_001483705.2 Eufriesea mexicana | reverse complement strand
ACGTTTTTCCAGTTTGCGACTGGATATCTTCGGCTTTTGCACTATACAGTGACACTCGGTGGGCTTCTGCGCCCTTCGTTCCTTTACTATAATCCGCTCGTCTCTTGTGAGAGCAAAAGGAGTGGTCTCTGCTTGTTAGGTCGTGTTAGGTCACGTTTGGTTTAGTTAGGTCTGTTTGTGTTACGTTAGGATATCTCTGATTTTTGTGCTATTCACAGACATTCTGTGCACCTCTGGGCTCCACTCTAGCCCAATATGCCATGCTTGGCAATGGGGAGTCCGGCAATAGTTGGCTAGGAACGTGAGGTTGGGATTGGTTACGTTTGGTTATGTTAGGTTGCGTAATGTTATGTGGGGATATCTTTTACTTTTTGCTTTGCACTTCAATGCAGCCGATTTGTGCGCACTACTGTGCTCTAGTATTCTCCGACTGCTCCTGGGAGGTCAGCAATGGTGGTGTAGGCGCGTTAGGGTGAGTGACGTTACGGTTGGTTTTATTGTGCTTGGCTAGGTTAGGATAAGATACCTCTGACT
>NW_016989119.1:0-663 GCF_001483705.2 Eufriesea mexicana | reverse complement strand
TGCCGGGACCAATATTGCTGGACTCCCCACAGTCAAGCGGAACACATAAGTGGAGAGTAGAACACAAAAATCCATATAGCCGCAGTGTGAATCAGGGAAGTCAAAGCTACCCAAGCCTAAGCCAAACCGACGAAGCACAGCCAAACACAGCATAACACATCCTAACGTGCCGAGACCGCTATTGCTGCCCTCACCAGAGCCAAGCAGGATCAGAACATACTTGTGCGCAGTAGAGCGCAGAAATCCACCGATTAGCAGTGTACAGCACAAAAGCTGAAGCTATCTTTACTAAAGTTAGCGTAACCCAGCCTAGCCGAACGTAACCTGACTCAGCATAACGTGCTGACACCACTGCAAATGGCCTTGACATAGGCATGCTGAAACTATTAACGCACTGGAGGCAGCAGAAATACACCTAATAGCAGAATATAGCGCTGAAGTCAAAGCTAGCCTCTCCTAACCCAACCAATCGTAATATATACAAACGTAACATGATTCTACCAAATGTACCGCGACCACTATTGCTGGCCTCCACATAGCCAAGCAGATCACGTTAGCGGAGTGAAGAACGCAGGAATCCATAGAATCACGGTGTACAGCTGAATCGTCAAAGCTACACAAACCTAACGCAAACACGCGGACCATAACCAAACGTAGCATAAC
>NW_016989118.1:0-587 GCF_001483705.2 Eufriesea mexicana | reverse complement strand
TTGGGTTAGGTTTGGTCAGGATTGCTTTGACTTTGTGTTGCACACTGCTACTCCTTGAAATCCCGCCCCCAAGTATGCCTAGTATGTTCTGCTTGGCTCTGGAGAAGCCAGCAATAGAGGTATCGGCACGATAGGTTAGATATTCTATGTTTCGTTAGGGTGGGTTAGGTCTGGTGCGGTCAGGATATCTTTGACTTTTGCGGTATACGTTGTCATTTGGTGTATTTCTACGCTTTACTGTGGTCTACTATACTCTGTTCAACTCTGGGGAGGCCAGTAATTGGTGTCTCGGTGCGTCAGGTTGTGCTACACTACGTTCGGTCAGGGTATGTTAGATAGGGTTAGGTATGGTTAGCTTCGCCTTTCTTGGTGTAAACTGTTGTTCGGTGCATTTCTGCGCTCTACTCACCTCTATTATGCCCTGCTTGGCTCTGTGGAGGCCAGCAATGCCGGTCGCGGCACCTTAGGCTGAGTTAAATTACGTTTAGTTAGGTTAGGTTTGGCCTGGTTACGTCAGGATATCGTTTACTTCTGTGCTATACATTGCGGTTTGCTAGTTTTCCACGCTCTACTGCGCTCTTCTATAC
>NW_016989117.1:0-5515 GCF_001483705.2 Eufriesea mexicana | reverse complement strand
CCAATATTTCTGGTCTCCAGACGCACAAGTAGAAAATACTAGGTCACAGTACCGCGCAGAAGCCCTTTGAATAGCATAGTATAGCACAAAATTCGAACATATCCGATCCTAACCGAACATACTGTGACATATCCGTAAGTAACCTAACCCATCCTAACGTGCCATGCCTACTACTACTTGCCTCCCCAGTGCCAACAAGAATGCGTTTGAGCACAGTAGAAGGCAGAAATCCTCCGCATTGGGGCATAAGGCATAAAGGTCAAAGATATCCTGACCTAACCTGACGAAACCTAACCAACCCAAACGTAGCATGAATGGAATGACGTGCGGCGAACGCTGCTGCTGGGCTCCCCATAGCCAAGCAGAATACTGTAGAGCGCAGCGGATCGCGGAAGTCCACCGGATAACTGTGTACAGCACGAAGGTCGAAGCCAAAACACCAAACTCAGCATAACCTAACATAGCTGAAGGAAACTTCAATAACCCTTACATGCCGAGACCGATATTGCTGGCCTTCAGAGGTCTAAGAGGAACATACCTGTCCACAGTATAGCGTAGAAGCCCTCAGCATAGCAGTGTGTAGCACAAAATTCAAATGCAACCTATCCCAGCCAAACCAACCGTAACACAACCCAACGTAACCTAACTGACCATAATGTGCAGAAATCATTCCTCCTGCGGCGCTGTTGCTGGACTCCACAAGGCAAAGCAGAAAATGGGAGTGCCCAGTAGGTCCCAGAAATCCACCGAACAACAGTGTATAGCACAAAAGTCGAGGCTATCCTATCCTACACTAGCCAAACATAACACGGACGTACGTAGCATAAATCAAGCTAACGTGCCGACATCACAATTCCTGGCGCACCAGAGCCAAGCAGAGTACTCTAGAGCACTCTAGAGCGCAGAAATCATCCGCAATGCTGTGTAAGCTCCAAAGTCAACGATATCCAGACATTACCTGACCCAAACTAACTTAACGAAACGTAGCATAACTCAAAATAACGTGCCAGCACCACCTTTGCTGCCCCCCCAGTGCCAGGCAGACCATAATAGGGCCATTTAGAGCGTAGGAATCCACCGAGTAGCAGTATATAACAAAAGCTAAAGCTATCGCATCCCAACATAATAAAGCGTTTCCTTACCAAATTTGACAAAACCTAACTAATTCTACGTAGTGTAACTCAGCATAACGTGACGAGACCAATATTGCTGTCCTCCCCGGAGCCAAGGAGGGCTTATTAGACCCTACTAGAGCGCAGAGATCCACTGAATAGAAGTAAGTGGCACAAAAGTCAAAGTAGCATTTCCTATCGTAGCCAAACGTAACATATCCAAGCGTAGCCTAACTCATACTAACATGGCGATACCACTATTGCTGGCCTTCACAGAGACAAGCCGAATGTACTAGGGAGCAGCAGTGCGCAGATATCCACCGCATGGTAGTGAACTGCACAAGAGTAGAAGATAACCTAACCTCAGCTGACCTAACCAACCATAACGTAACTGATCCTAACGTGCCACGGCCACTATTGCTCACCACCCCAGAGAGGAGCGAGGTACAGTAGAGTAATGTAGAGCGCAGAGATCGACCGAATAGCAGTGTGTAGGGCAAGAGGCGAAGATATCCTAACATAACATGACCAAACATAACCAAACCAAACGTAGTATTTCTCGACATAACGTTCCGCGACCACTGCCGCTGGCGCAGAGCCAAGCGCAATATAGCAGAGAACATTAGATCACAGGAATACAACACATAATAGCGTATAGTAGGAATGTCACAGCCATCCACCCAAAATTAACCTAACCTAACAAAACCAAACGTAACCTAACCCAAACTAACATGCCACGGCAACCACTGCTCGCCTCCCCATAGTCGAGCGGAGTATAGTGGAGCAATGTAGAACGCGGAAATGCACCGAACATTGTGCGTATAGCACAAAAGTCAAAGAAACCCTATCGAAACCTTCCTAACCTAACCCAACGATACGTAACGTGGGTCAACCATTCGTGCCGAGGCCACTATTACTGACCACCGCAGAGCCGAGTAGAGCACATTGACGATCAGTAGAGCGCAGAAATTCTCGGACAGCAGAGTATAGCACAATAGTCTAGACCATCCTATCGTAACCTCACCAAACGTAACATATCCATGCATAGCGTAACAAAATCTAACGTGTCGAGGCCGTTACTGCTTCTCTCCACAGGTCCAAGCTGAATATACTAGAGCACAGCAGGGCGCAGAAATCCACCGCATTGTTGTGTATAGCAGCAAATTCAAAGTAGCCAGCCCAACCTAGCCAAACGCGACACTTTCAAACGCAGCCTGGTTCGACCTAACAAGACCAGACCATCATTTCCGGCCTCCACGGAGTCAAGCAGAATGTACCAGAGCATAGTAGTGCGCAGAAATCCATCGCATTGCATTGAACAGCACAAAAGACTAAGATGCCGAGACCTAACCTCTCCAAACCTAACATAACCGAACGGAACATAACTGGACCTAACGTGCCGAGTTCACTATCGCTGGCCACCCCAGCGCCAAGCAGAAAATATTAGAACGCAGTAGAGTGCAGAAATGCGCGGATAGCAGTATATAGCGCAAAAGTCTGGACTACCACTTCCTAACCTCACAAAACGTGACATACCCGAACGTAGCATAGCTCTAACTAACGTACCGAGACCACTGTTGCTGTCAACACCAGAGACAAGCAGAACACACTAGAGCATTCTAGGGCGCCTGAATCCACCAAATAACATTGAATAGCACAAAAGTCACAACTCTCCCCTCCTAACCTGACCAAACGCAACGTAACCAAACGTATCGTTCCCCAAACTTGGGTGCCACGACCACCATTGCTGACCACAAGAAGGCCAAGCAGATCACAGCAGAACAATGTACGACGTTGAAATCCACAGAATAGCAACGTGTAGCACTATGGTCGAAGCTATCCCAACCAAACGTATCCAAACTTATCCTAACCAAACGTTACATAAATCAGCCTAACCTGCAGCGACTACGGTTTCTGGCGTCCCCAGTGCTAAGCAGATTGTGGAAGCGCGCAGTAGATTGTAGGAGTCTATAGAATTGCAGTGTGTATCACAACATTCGAAGCAACCATATCCTGACGAAAGGGAATCTAGCCAAACCTAACGTATTCTAGCCCAAGCTAACGTGCCGCGGCTAACAATGCTGGCCTCAGAAGCGACTAGCAGAACGTGGTGGGGCAATGTAGAGTGCAGAAATGCACCGAAGTGCAGTGTATAGCACGAAAGTCTTAGCAATCCTATCCTAACCTAGCCAAAGGTAACATTACCAAGCGCAACATAACTCAGCCTAACGTGCGGTGGCCACTATTGCTGCCCTCCACAGAGCCAAGTAGAACATATTAGAGGAGAGTAGAGCGCAGAAATCCATGGAATCGCAGTGTACAGCCGAAATGTCACAGACATCGAAACCGAACCCAAAATAACTTGGCCTATCCTAACGTAGCAAAATATAACGTAACGTGCCGCGACCGCTATTGCTGCCCCCCCCCCTAGGGTGAAGCAGATTAGAGCAGAGGACAGAGGAGGGCAGGAATCCACCGAATAAGAGTGCGTAGCACGAAAGCTATTGCTACCATAGCCAAAGATAGCCAAACCTAGCCTAACCATGCGTAACCTACCACAAACTAACGTGCCAGGACCAGAATTGCTGGCCGCGCAAGAGGCAAGTAGAGTATAGCAGAGAAATCTAGGACGCAGAGATGTACAGAATAGCGCTGTATAGCACAAAAGTCACGGATATACCAACTGGACCTAACCAGACCTAGCCGGACCGAACGCAACATAACTCAACCTAACTTGCCACGACTACTATTCCTGGCGTCCTCAGATGCAAGCAGGGTTGTAACACGCAGTACATCGCACAGGTCCAAAGGATAGCCGTGCAAGGCAGAAAAATCAAAGCAATCCAAGCATCACCCATGCCAACACAAGCTAACCAAACGTAACGTAACTCAGCCTAACATGCCGCAGCCACTATTTCTGGCCTCCCTAGATCGAATCAAAGCATATTAGAGCACAGTAGGCCGGAGAAATCCACCGAAATGCGGCATGTAGCACAAAAGTCGAATGTACCACGTCCTAATCTAACCTATCGTAACACTACCAGACGTAACCAAACTGAACATAACGCGCCGCCACCACCATTGCTGGCCTTCCCAGAGCCGAGCAGTACATATCAGAGGAGAGTAGAGCGCAGAAATCCGTAGAATCGCAGAGTACAGCAGAAACGTCAAAGATATCCAAACCTAACGAAAACAAGCGTAACTAAACCTAACGTAGGAAAACGAAAAATAACGTGCGGCGACCACTATTGCTGGCCTCCCCAGGGTCTAGCAGATTAGATTAGAGCACATTGGAGCGTCGGAATCCACCGAATAACTGTGTATAGCACGGAAGTCAAAGCGACCCTAGCCAAACGTAGCCTAACTTAATTTAATCAAAGGTAACGTAACAGTACCTAATGTGCCTCGAGCACTATTGCTGTCATGCCGGGAGTCTAGAAGGGTATAGTAGAGCAATGTAGAGGGCAGAAATACACATATTAGCAGTGTATAGCACAAAAGCCAAAGTTATCCTGTCCTCACCCATTAAAACGTAATACAGCAAACGCAAAGTAACTTAATCCAACGTGCCGAGAACACTATGGCTGGCTTTCCCCGAACCAAGCAGAATATACTGGAGCACAGTAGAGCTCAGTAATCCACCGCATTGCAGTGTATAGCACAAGAGTGAATGACACCCTAACCCAACCTGTCCGAACCGAACGCAACCGAACGTAGCCTAACAAAGCTCAAGGCGCCGAGACAAGTATTGCTGACATCCTCAGAGCCAAGCAGAGCATATTAGAGCAACGAAGAACTCAGTGATCCACCGCGTGGTCGTGTATAGCACAAAATTTAAAGCTATCCTATTCTAACCTAACCAAACTTATATTAACCGAATGAAAGCTAACTCAGACTAACGTGCAGAGCCCAATACCGCTGGCCTCTCAGAGCCAAGCAGAATATACTGGAGCACTGCAGAGCACAGACATCCACATATTAGCATTGTATAGGACAAAATTCAAAGAAATCCCAGCCTATCCTGACCTAACCTATCATAACCAAAGGTAGAATAACAAAACCTACCGAGCCTGGGCCTCTACTGCTGGCCTCCACAGTGCCAGGCTCAGCGTATTAGAGCACAGTTGATCGCAGGAATCTTCCGAATACCCGCGTACAGCACAAAAGTCAAAGCTATACTAACAAAACGTATCCGAACCAAGCCAAGCCATGCGTAAACTAACACAACCTTCCGTGCCGAGGCCACCGTTGCTGGTCCCCGAAGGCAAGCAGACCATACCGGGGCACTGTAGAGCGCAGAAATTCAACGTATAGCAGTGTATATCACAAAAGTCAAAGCTATCCAAGCCTAACCCAAACCAACATAACATAGCCAACCATAGGCTAACTGAAACCCACGTGCC
>NW_016989116.1:0-448 GCF_001483705.2 Eufriesea mexicana | reverse complement strand
TCATCCATACATACATACATACATACATAAATACATACATACATACATCCATACAACCATACAAGCGTACATCCAGAAATTCGTACATCCAAACGTCCATACATCGATACATCCATACATCCATACATGCATACATCCGTACATACTGACATCCATACATCCATGCATACCCCCACACACTCATCCATACACACATCCATATATACATTCGTAAATTCATCCATACATCCATTCATACAGCCATGCATACATACATGCATACATCCATACATTCATCCATAAAAGCATCCATACATACATCCACTCTCCCGTCCATTCACACGTCCATTCGTCCACCAACAAATCCATACATCCGTGCCTCCGTACATCCATACATTCTTACATGCATACATCCATGCATACAAACGTCCATACATTAACACATCCATCCATCCATACATCCATCCAT
>NW_016989115.1:0-613 GCF_001483705.2 Eufriesea mexicana | reverse complement strand
GTAAAAATCCACCGAATAGTAGCGTAGAGCACAAACGTCAAAGCAATCCTAGCCAAACATAACGTACCCAAACCAAACATAACGTAACCTAACTGAACCGAACGTGACGCCGTTACTATTGCTGGCCTTCCCAGAGCGGAGAAGAACATATTAGAGCACAGTAGAGCGCAGACATCATCCCTATAGCAGAGCACAGCGCAAAAGTCAAAGTTAGCCAATCATAACCTGACTAAACGTAACGTAACCAAACGTAACGTGACATACCCTAACGTGCCGAGACCACTATTGCTTGCCTCTCCAGAGGCGAACAGAATATACTTGAGCACAGTAGAGCGCAGTAATTCCCCGCATTGCAGTGTTTAGTGCAAAAGTCAACGATATCCTATCCAAACTTAACCAATCCTAACCTAACTAAACGTAACATGACTCAACATAACGTGCCAAGATCAATGTCAGTGGCACCCACAGAGGCATGCAGAATATGCTAGAGGATAGCAGACCGCACAAACCTACCAGAATGCAACCCATATGGCGAAAGTCAAAGATATCTTGGTAAACCTAACCTAACCTAACATAAGCTAAGATGACATTACTCATCCTAGCGTGCACAGAT
>NW_016989114.1:0-942 GCF_001483705.2 Eufriesea mexicana | reverse complement strand
TATGGGTGTGTGGATGTATGGATGTATGGATTTATGCATGCATGGATGTATGCATGTATGGATGTATGCATGTATGGATGTATGTATGTATGAATGCGTGGATGTGAGAATGTATGTATGCATGCATGTTTGGATGTATGAATGTATGGATGTATGGATGCATGTATGTATGGATGTATGGAATTATGGATGTATGTGTGGATGTGTGGATGTATGTATGTATGACTGTACGGATTGGTGGCTGTATGGATGGTTGTGTGTATGCATAGATTGAAGTATGGATAGCTGGGTGAACGGATGTATGGATGTGTGCATGGATGTATGAATTGATGTTTGTATGGATGTATGTAGGGATGTATGGATGGATGTATGTATGGATATATGGATGGTTGTATGAACGGATATATGTATGTATGTATGGATGCGTGCATGGAAGGGTGTATGTATGGATGCAAGTATGGTTGGATGTACGGAGGCATGAACGGATGTATGTATGCATGTGTGAATGGATGTACCAATGGATGTATGTATGGATGGATGGATGTACTGTTGGACGGGATTGTGGATGTATCTATGTGTGCACGTATAGGTGTACGAATGTTTGGATGTACGGCTGTACGCGGGTATCGATGTATGTATGTATGGATGTATGGATGGGTAGATGTATGGAACGATGTATGTATGGATGGGTGCTTGTATGAATGGATGGATGTTGGGTTTGATGGATGTACGGAAGGGTGGATGCATGTATGGATGGATGTGTCCAATGATGGATGTATGCGAGGATGTATGTATGTATGTATGTATTGATGTATGTATGCATGTATGGATGGATGGATGTACGGATCGTCCGATGTATAGATGGTTGTATGTATGGAAGGACGGATGTATGGAAGGATGGATGTATATTTGTATGAATGTATGGATGTAAGAATGTATGTG
>NW_016989113.1:0-1082 GCF_001483705.2 Eufriesea mexicana | reverse complement strand
TATGCACCGTACTGTCAATTGGAAATGTCTCAAGACATAACAGTAACATAAATTGATTTTTCCTGGG
Organism: Eufriesea mexicana; assembly: GCF_001483705.2. Lineage (NCBI taxonomy): Eukaryota > Metazoa > Arthropoda > Insecta > Hymenoptera > Apidae > Eufriesea > Eufriesea mexicana. The sequence goes on along the minus strand of NW_016989113.1, from coordinate 1,015 downwards.
TTCCTTTTCAATCTACATCATCTGTGAAAAAGGTAGTCCAAGGATCTGTGATGATGGCTGTGCTCGGTACTGTGTTGTTACCTTTTAATATCTCGAGGGACGATGGTTCTGCGTTTCTCGCTCTGGCAGTGCTGTAGGATATGCATCATCGGACAACAGGTTTATCCAGCGGATATAGTGCAGCATTGATGGACGCAATAAGTACAGGGCTGTCAATTGGATATATCTCTAGCTATAACCTTAATATAAATTGGTTACGCCAGAATTGATTTCAGATATGAATCATCTTTGCAAAAGGCAGCCCATCGGCTACAGTAATGTGATGACGGCTGTACTCAGTACGCTGATGCCATTCGCTAATGTCTGAACGGATAATGGAATGCTCTATTTCATTAGGAAATTGCTATAAAACGTGAATCGTCATTGAACATATTAGTGCAGAGGTTTCGGTGCTGTATTGTTGAATGCAATAAGTACCGTACTGTCAGTTGGAAATACCTCAAGCCACAAAAGTACCATACATTCATTGTTCCAGATATGCGTTGGAATTTAAGTCATCAGTGGAAAAGTGGTCCAACGTCTACAGCGATCTGAAGATGGCTGTACTCATCACTGTATTGTCAATTGTTAGTGCCTCGATTGATTACGTACCTGCATTTTGTCATTCTAGCAATGTTTTAGCATTTACATCATCATGAAGCAACTAATTAAACGTCTACTGGGTCATATTTGTGCATATTGTGGGTACCATACTGGCATTTGTAGATGTCCCATGGCGTACCCGTGATATACATTGATTGTTCCAAGATTGCTTTGTAATTTACACCATAGGCGGCCAAAGTAGACCGATGGCAACAGTACGGTGACGATGGCTGCGCTCAGTACCTCTTGTCAATTGTTAGTATCGCGGGAGACAATGAACCTTTATCTTTCATTCCTCAACTGCTGCAGAATGTACGTTCTCAGTGAATTGCTTAATCCAAGGTCAACAGTGCTCCGTAGGTAGATGTACTAA
>NW_016989112.1:0-6265 GCF_001483705.2 Eufriesea mexicana | reverse complement strand
AAACGTATCATAACCGAACGTAACCTAACTAAACCCAATGTGCCGAGACCATTTTTGCCGGCCACAACATAGCCACACAGAATATACTATAGGATAGTGGAGCGTAGAAGTCCGTAGAATCTCAGTGAATAGCGGAAAAGACAAAGCTATACCAGCCTAACCCAGAGTAACATAACTCAGCCGAAAGTAACGAAACTCAAGCCAACGTGCCTCGGCCACGATTTCCGGCATCCACAGAGCAAAGCAGAGCATATCAGAGCTCGGTAGATCACAGAAACGAACCGAATATCAGTGTATAGCACAAGAGTGAAAGCTACCCCATCTTAACCTTTACTAAGGTAACGTAACCGTACGCAACATAAGTCATCCTATCGTGCTGGGGCCACTACTGCTACCATGCACAGAGCGAAGCAGGATACACTAGAGCAGTGTAGATTGCAGAAGTCCACCGTGTAGTAGTGCATAGCACAAAAGTCAAAGCTACTCTGCCCAAACCTAATCAATCGCAGCATAGCCAAACGTAACCTAACTGAGGCTATCGTGCCGCGGCCACTACTGCTGGACTAACTATCCTATGTTAGGATAGGATAGCTTTGACTTCTTTGACACACGCTGCTATTAGGAGCATTGCTGCGCTCTACCGTCCGTTAGGGTGTTCTGCTTGTATATGGTTATGCCAGGAGTTGTGGTCTCAGCACTTTACGATGAGATAGGCTACTCTAGGTTTGGATGGGTTAGGTCAGGTTATGTTAGGATACCTTCGACTGTTGTGCTGTACGGCACAATGCGGTGAGCTCCTGCGATCTATTGTGCTCTAATATTTTCTGCTTGGCTCTTGCGAGGCCAGTAATGGTGGTCTCGGCTCGCTAGTTATAATTCGGTTACGTTTTGTTTGGTTAGGTTGTGTTACGTTCGTCTAAGATAGAATAGACATTCCCGGTGGACACTGTTAATCGGTATATCTCAGCGCTCCACCGTGCTCTACAACATTCTGCTTGGCCATGGGAGGCCAGCAATAGTGGTCCCGGCACGTAAGGCTGAGTTATGCTACGCTTGGTTACGATACGTTAGGTTGGTTTAGGATATGGTAGCTCCGAGTTTTGTACTACGCACTGCTGTTCTGTGGGTTTATGCGCTCTACTGTTCTGTAATATTTTCGACTCGGCTCTGGGGGGCCCAGCAACAGTTGTCTCGGCACGATAGGTTGAGTTAGGTAACGTTCGGCTAGGTTAGGTTGCGTTATGTTATGTCAGGGTACCTTTGACATTCGCACTGTTCACTGTTATTCGGCACATACCTGCGCTCTACTGTGCTCTATTATATTCTGCTTAGCCCTGGCGAGGCGATGAATACTGGTCGCGGCACGTTATTTTGGGTTAGGTTACACTCGGTTAGGTTATGGATGTTTGGGTCAGGCTTGCATATCTTCGACTATTCTGCTGTACACTGCGATTCAACGGATTTCGGTGCCCTACCCTCCTCTACTACGTTCTGTCCGTCTACCGGGATCCCAGCAATAGCGGTTGGGACACGTTATGTGTATTAAGGCCACGTATGTTTATGTTACGTTGGGGTGGAATAGGCCTGGGTAGCATTAACCATTTTGCTACTCGCAGCTTTCGTTGTATTTCTGCGATCTACTGTGCTCTAGTATGTTCTGCTTGACTCCGGGAGGCCAGCAATAGTGGCGGTGGCACCTTATATTTGAGACAGGGTACGCTTGGTTACGTTACTTTTGGTTATGTTAGTACAGTATCGCTTCGATGTTTGTGTTGTACGCTGCCCTTCGGTAGATTCCTGCGCTCTACTGTGCTCTAATACTTTCTGCTTTGCTCTGGTGAGTACAGCAATTGTGGACACTGCACGTTAGGCTGAGATATGTTACGTCCGGTTAGGACAGGTTAGGTATAATTAGGATAGGATAGCTTTGACTTTCGTGCTACATACTATCATTCGTAGGATTTCTGTGCTCTACTGTTCTCTGCTATATTCTGCTTTCCCTTACAGTGGTCTAGGCGCGTTAGGTAGTGTTGTGTGTAACTTCGACTTTTGTGCTACACAATGCTATTCTGTGAATTTCTGAGCTTTACTGTGTTTTAATATTTTCTGCATTACTCAGGGGAGGCCAACAATAGATATCACAGCTCGTTAGGTTTAGCTATTCGACGTTCAGTTAGGTTAGGTTTGGTCTGGTTTCGTGAGGATATATTTGACCTTTGTGCTATAGACTGATACTTGGTGTATTTCTGAGCTCTACTAGGCCCCGCAGTGCTCTGCTGGGCTCTGCGGATGCCAGCAATAGCGGCCGTGGCTCGGTAGTTATAGGCTACGCTTGGCGACGCCACGTCTCGGTAGCTTAGGATAGTATAGTTTTGACTTTCGTGCTATGCACCGCTATTGGGTTGACTCTTACGCTCTACATTGCTCTACTATACTCTGTTCTACTCTGGGGAGGCCAGTAGCAGTTGTCTCGGCACGTTAGATTGAGTTAGGCTACGATTGGTTAGGTCAGATTAGGTCAGATTAGGTTAGGGTACCCTTGACTTTTGTCCCATGCACTGCTTTTCGGTGGATATCTGTACTCTACTGTGATCTAATATGCTCAGCTTGGCTATGGGAGGACGAGCAACAGCGGTATCGGCGTGATATTTTTAGTTATGCTGCGTTTGGTTATCTTAGGCTTGGTCGGGTAAGATTAGGATATCTTTGTCTTTTGCGCGTTACACTGCAATGCAGCGGATTACTGCGCACTACTATGCTCTAGTATTTTCTGCTTGGCTATGGGGATACCAGCAATAGTGGTCTCGGCACGTTAGGTTGGGTTACGCTACTTTCGGCTAGGTTACGTTCTTTTGGGCCAGGCTTGCATAGCTATGACTTTCTTGCTGTAAACTGTTATTCGGTGGAATTCTGTGCTCTACTGTGCTCTACTATTCTCAGCTCGAATTTCGAGAGGCCAGAAATGATGGTCGTGGCGCGATATGCTGTGTCAAGTTTCGTTTGCCTATGCTACGTTTGGACAGGCTAGGACAGGTTAGCATCGTCTTTTGCGCTTTACACTGCTATCCGCCGGATTTCTGCGCCCTACATTTCTCCACTATACTCTACTCGACAATGGGGAGGCCAGGAATAGTGGTCTCGTCACGTTTGTTTGAGTTCAGCTACGTTGGGTTATGTGACGTTTCGATATGTTAGTATAGGGTAGCTCCGACTGCTGTGCTGTGCACCGCGTTTCTATATATATCTGAGCTCTACTCGAATCGAATATGTTCTGCTTGGCGCTGGGGAGACCAGCAATAATGGTGTCGACACGTTAGGTTGAGATTGGTTTCGTTTCTTTATATTATGTTTGGCTAGGTTAGGACAGAGTAGAGTTGCCTTTTGAACTGTAGGCTACTACATGATGGATTTCTTCGCTCTACATTGCTCTACTATGCTCTGCACGACTCCGGGGACGCCGGTAATACTTGTCCCGCCACGTTATACTCGGTCATGCTACGCTTGATTTGGTTATGTCTTCTTGGATTATGTCTCGATAGATCCGGTTTTCGTGGTATACATTATTATACGGTGGATTTCCCGCTCTAGCGGGCGCCACTGTATTCTCTTCGACTCTGGGATGGCCAACAATTGTGGACGCGGCACATATGGTTCAGTCAGTCTACATTTGATTGGGTTGCGTTATGGTAGTTCATGTTAAGATATTTCTGACTTTTGCGCTGTACACTGCAATCTGGTTGTTTTCTGCGCGCTACTGTGTCCTAGTGCAACCTTCTTGGCTCTGGGGAGACAAGTAACAGTGGCCTCGGCGAGATATGTTGGGTTATGTTACGTTTGGATATGTTGCGTTTGGATAGATTAGGACAGATTCTCTTTGACTTTTGTGCTATACTCCACTTTCCAGTGGATTTCTGTGCCCCGAATTGCTCTGTTATACTCTGCTCGTCTATGGGTAGGACAGTAATGGTGTCCTCGGCACGTTAGATTTAGTTAAGCGACGTTTGGTTAGTCTGTGTTCGTCAGGGTTAGGTACGGATAGCTTCGTCTTACGTGGTGTACACTACTGCTCGGTGGATTTCTGCGCTCTACTGTGCCCAAATATGCCCTGCTTGGCTCCGGGGAGGCCAGCAGTATTCGTCTCTCCTCTTCAGGATTAGTTAAGGTACGTTTGGCTACGCAACGTGTTACAGGTTAGGACAGAATAGCATTGACTTTTATGCAACACACGGCTATGCGGTCGTTTTCTGCGCTCCACTGTGACCTAATGTTTTCTGCTTCGCTCTCGGGAGGGCAGCAATGGTGGTCGCCGCACGTTTGGTTGTGTTAATTTACGTTTGGCTCGGTTATGTTGGGTTATGTTCTGTTAGGAAGGCTTTGACGTTTGTGCTATACACAGGCTCTCGTTTCATTTCAGCCTCCTACGTTGCTGTGCTATACTCTGCTTGGCTCTCGTGGTACCAGCAATAGTGTTCGCGGCACGTTAGGCTGAGTTATGTTGCGCTTGCTTATGTTACGTTTGGTTAGTATAGGTTAGTATAGCATAAACTTCCATGCTATACACTGCTCTTCTGTGGGTTTCTGCGATCTACATTGCTCTAATACAATCTGCTCGACTTTCTGGAGGCCAGTAATGGTGGTCGCGCACGATAGGTCATATTATAGTACGTTTGGCTAGGTTAGGGTACGTTGCGTTAGGCTGGGATAGCTACGTCTTTTGTGCTACACACTGCTATTCGACGGACTTCTGTGCTGCACTGTGCGCTATCACACTCTGCTTGTGTCTCGGTCGCCAGGAATAGTGGTCGCGGCAAGTTAGGTTGAGTCGTGTTACGTTTGGTTAGCCTAGGTTTGGTTAGGTTTGTTTGGGATTGCCATGACTTTTGCGCTATACACTGACATTCTGTCGACTCCAGCGTCCTGCAGTGCTCTGCTGTAATCGGCCTGGCTCTCGTCAGGCCGGATATCGTACTCGTGGTACCTCAGTTTGTTTTTCGTTGCGTTTGGTTTTGTTACGTTTGGAGAAGTTAGTAGAGTGTAGCTTCGACTTTTGTGCTATAAACTCTTATCCGGTGGATTTCTGCACTCTACGGTGCACTTATATGCACTGCATGGATCTGGCGATGCCAGCAATTTTGGTCTCGGCACGCTAGGTTGCTTTAGGCTACGATTGGTTATGTTATGTTAGTTTGGGTTAGGTTGGCATAGCTCGGTCTATCGCGTTATATACTGCTATTCGGTGGAATTCTTCATTTTACAGTGCTCCCCTGCCATCTACTCGAATCTGGGGAGGCCAGCTATAGTGGTCGCGGCACGTTACTTTATGCTATGTTACGTTCGCTTATGTTAAGTTTGCTTATGCTACGATTTGCCAGGATAGGAAAGGATGGGTTTAGCTTTTGTGCCATACTCGGATATTCGGTGTATTCCTGCGCTCTACTGCGCTGTAATATGCTCTGTTTGGCTTCGGGGAGGACAGCAGTAGTGGTCTCGCAACGTTACATTTGGTTATGTTACATTCGGTTACGTTACGACTGGGTATGTTAGGAATGATAGCTTTAACTTTTGCGCTAATCACACATATTCGACGAACTTCTGCGCTCTCCGGTGCTCTAATATGTTATGCTTGTCTCTGGTGCGCCAGAAGTAGTGTTCTCGGCAGGTTAGGCTGAGTTAGTTTGCGATTGATTATGTTACGTTTGGTTAAGTTTGGATGGAATAGATTCGTCTTTTGTGCTATACACTACCATTGGTTGGATTTCTGCGTTCTACTGCGTTCTAGTATGCTCCGCTTGGATTTGGGGAGGACAGCAGCAGTGGTCCAGGCACGTTAGATTTAATCAGGCTGCGTTCGGTTATGCTCTGTTGGTTAGGTTAGGAATGGGTAGTTTTAATTTTTGTGCTAAAGGCCTATATCTTGTGGACTCCTGCGCTCTACTGTGCTCTAGTATGTCCTGCTTGACTCTGGGGTGGCCAGCAATAGTGTTCGTGGCACGTCAGTTTGCGTTATGTTACGCTTGTGTATATTACGTTTCGTTAGGTTGCGATAGGATAGAGTCGGCTTGTGTGCTATACACTGCTATTCGGTGGATTTGTACGATCTACGTAGCTCTACTATACCATGCTCGACTCAGCGGAGGCAAGTAATGGTGTTCACGGCACGTCAGGCAGAGTTATGCTGCATGGGTGTACATTACGTATGATAAGGCTATGACAGGATAGCTTTGACTTTTGCGCTATACAACGCTATACGGCGGATTTCTGTGCT
>NW_016989111.1:0-950 GCF_001483705.2 Eufriesea mexicana | reverse complement strand
ATGTATGGATGGGTGCTTGTATGGTTGTATGGATGTATATCTGAATGGATGTATGAATGTATGTATGTATGGGTGTATGGATGGAAGGATGTACGGCTGGGTGTATGTGTGGTTGGCAGGATATATGCGTAAATGGATGTATTTATGTACAGATGTATGGATGAATGAGTGTGAGGATGTATGGATGTATGTAAGGATGTATGTATGGATATATGTTTTGGATGAATGTATGGGTGTATGTATGGATGTATGTATTGATGTGTATATGTATGTATGAATGGATGTCTGGATTGGTCGGTGGATGTAAGGATGGATGGGTGTATCGTTCGATGGATGTATGAATGGGTGGATGTATGTATGGATGCGTATATGGAAGGATGGATATATGAATGGATGTATGTTTGGGTGGATAGATTTATGGGTGCGTGGATGTATGGACGGATGTATGTATGGATGGATGGATATGTGAACGGACTGAGGTATGGATTGACGCATGCACGAGTGTATGTATATATGGATGTGTATATGTACGTATGTATGTATTCATTGTTGTACGGATGGATTGGAGTATGGATGGATGGATTTATGGATTTATGGATTTATGAATGTATGGATGTATGGATGGACGGATGTAAGGTTGGATGGATGAATGGATGCACGGATGCAGGGATGCATGTATTTATGAATGTATGGTTGTATGGATGTATTTTGGATGTATTGATGTACGAATGTATGGATGTACGGATGTGTCGACGTATGGATGTACATATGTATGGATATATGGATGGATGGATGTATGTATTGATGAATGTATGGATGTATGGATGGATGGATGGACTTTTGGATGTATGTATGGATGTATGGATGTATGTACGGATGTATGTATTGATATATCTATGGATGTGTGTATGGATGCATGTATGGACGAATATATTTGTGTTCTATGGATG
>NW_016989110.1:0-914 GCF_001483705.2 Eufriesea mexicana | reverse complement strand
TATCTTTGACTATTATGCTGTGCACGTCTACTCGGTGGATTTCTGAGCCCTGCTTTGCTCTAGATTGTACTACTCGGCCCTGGGGTGGCCAGGATTATTGGTCTCGGCACGCTTCGTTCATTTAGGCTACTTTTGGTTTGATAAGGTTTGTTCATGTATGGATTGGATACCATTGAATTTTGTGCTGCACATTGCAATGCGGCGGCATTCTGAAATGTACTGATCTCTAGCATGTTATTCTTGCCACTGACGAGGCCAGCAACAGTGGTCTCGACACGTTAGGTTGAATTAGGCTATGCTTCTCTGTGCTAGGTTTGGATATGTTTGGTGGGGTAGCTGTGACTATTGTGCTATTCACATGTTTTCGGTGGATGTCTGCAATCTACTGTGCTCTAACATGTTCCGCTTGCCTCTGGGGAGGCCAGCAGTAGAGCCCTCGGCACGTTAGGTTGAAATCAGTTACGTTCGGTTATGTTACCCTTGGTTATGCTACAATAGGTTGGCTTTGACTATTGTGCTATAAAATGAGATTCTATGGATACCTGAGCTCTACTATTCTCCAATATTTTCTGCTTGTCGCTGGAGAGGGTCGCAATATAGGTCTCGTCTCGTCAGGTAGAGTTAGGTTAAGTTAGGTTTCTTCACGTTTGGTTAGGTTAGGGTATGATAGTTTTGGCCTTTGTGCTATACACAGCGATTCTATGGATTTCTGAGCGCTACACACCTATACTAAGATCTGCTTGTCTGTGGTGAGGCCTGTAATAGCGGTTGCGGCACTCTAGGTGGATATAATTTATGTCTGGTTATGTTACGATTGGTTAGGTTAAGATAGACTAGCTTTTACTTTTGTTCTGCACAGTGCGATTCCATGGATTTCTGCCCTCTACTGTAGTCCCACGTGCTCTGGGTAGCTC
>NW_016989109.1:0-769 GCF_001483705.2 Eufriesea mexicana | reverse complement strand
ACATAACCAAACGTAGCCTATCAGAACCTAACGTGCGAAGACTGCTATTACCGGCCTCCCCATGGACATGCAGAACATACTAGAGTACAGTAGAGCGCAGAAATCAACCGAAAACTGTGTAGACCACGAAAGTCTAAGCTATCCTAGAATAACCCAAGCTAATCTATCTTAACCAAACGTAGCCCAACTCAGCCTAACGTGCCGCCACAACTATTGCAGACCACCGCAGGGCCAAGCAGAATGTAGAAGAGCTCATTCGAGCGCAGAAGTCCTCCGAATAGCAGTGTATAGCACAAAAGTCAGAGATATCCTGACAAAACCTGATCAAACCTAACCTAACCGAACGTAACACACCTAAACCTAATGTGAAGGGAATCCTTTTGCTGGCCTTCCCAGAGGCAGGCAGAATATGATAAAGCGCAGTGAAGACCAGAATTCCATATGGTAGCAGTGCCGTGCGCAACAGTCATTGCCGTGCACAACAGTCAAAGCTATCCTCACCTAACCCAAGCTTACCCTAACCTACACGAATGTAATCTAACTCAACCTAAGGTGCCGCGACCTGTATTGCTAGCCTCGACGGAGGCAAGCTGGTCATAATACAGGAGAGTAGGGGGCAGTAATCCATAGAATCGCAGTCTATGGCAGAGAAGTCCAAAGTGCCCGAACCTAACGCAAACCAACGTATCATATCCGTACGAAGCCGAGCTAAACATCACCTGCCATCACCACAATTGCTGGACTGCCAAGGGCCAAGCAGGGAATATTG
>NW_016989108.1:0-1059 GCF_001483705.2 Eufriesea mexicana | reverse complement strand
TGTCAGGCGGAAAGTGTGACGGCTACCGCTGTGCCTCCATGCATCCAGCACGAGGAGTACATCCTCGATCGCACTGCACCGCCGGCAGCTCGGCTTCCTCAACCGAGCTCGCCAGGCGGTCATCACGGACTCTCAAACCCTTCGCCTCAAGGAAGAGGCCACTTCTTCAGGAGCACCGCCGCCGCCAGCGTGTAGGAGTCCGTAGATACGGGCCTCCCACACCGCTTGCAGTTCGTACAGCGTAATTCCTGCCAGGACCATCACCGCCTCGCGGGATATCGTACAGTAACCGCACACGACCCTGATCGCCATCCTCCGAGCGACTCGCAGCAGAATCGCCGGACTGCGCGGACTAGCGACCATGTCGTTGGCACAGGTCGTTGGCTAGCAGGCGACTCAGCGCCCCGGCCATACATGCCAGGCATGGTTGCAGCGCAACAAAATGCTCATCGAAATCCCCGCGGCTACCGAGGGCGTGACCGAGATATTTCATCCGGTCCCGTACCTCGAACGCGACGTTCCCCTCACGCGTCAGGGACCTGGGCAGCTTCCCATGGGGCCGATTGCAAAACCACATTGCCTCGCTCTTCTCGGGGAGATATTCAGCCCCAGCCGCTGTATGCTGTTCGCGACGAGGGCCACGCTGCCTTGCGCGCGCAGCGTGGCGTCCACCCAACCCGACCCTGCGGCCATCAGAAGCGTGTCGTCCGCGTAACACGTCAGGATCAGGCCGCGGGGGAGGGGAGTGCGCAACACGGCGTCGTACGCGAGGTCCCAGAGGATCGGCGCGAGTACCGATCCCTGTGGAACCCCTCAGTTCGTCGCACGCACGACGGTAGGGTGTCGTCCGGGATACTCGATCGAGCGCTCCGCCAAAGAGTGGCCGATCACAGCCATCACGTATTGGGGAACCCTGAGGAACAACAGGGCACACCGAATGGCGGCCCAGGCCAGGGTGTTGATGGCGTTCGCTATATCCACATCGACAGCCAGCACCACTCCACCCCGGTCAGCGGCAGCCCCCGACAGTGTACGAACGCGCTTAATCGCGTCGACCGT
>NW_016989107.1:0-2034 GCF_001483705.2 Eufriesea mexicana | reverse complement strand
TATGATAGGATAACTCTAACTGTTGCACAATACACTGCTATTCGGTGTGTTCCTGAGCTTTTTGTCGCTCTAGTATACTCTAATGGAATCTGGGGAGACCAGCAATAGACTTCGTGGCATGATTGGTTGAGTTAGGTTACATTTGGTTAGCTTAGGTTAGGTCACGTTTGGTTGGGATGGCTTTGACTTTTGTGTTACACAATGCTGTTCGACGGATCTCTGCACTCTACTATGCTGTTAAATGATCTGCACGGCTCTGTGGAGGCCAGAAACAGATGTATCGGCACGTCAGGATTAGTTGTCCTACGTCCTGTTGGGTTAGGTCAGGTCTGGTTTGGTTAGGATATCTTTCACTTTTGTGCTATACATCGCTACTTGGTGGCTTTCTGCGATTTACTTGGCTCTACCATACCCTGGTTGACTAAGGGTGGCCAGTAATGGTGGTCTCGACACGCTAGCCTGTGCTAGGCTATGTATGGTCTCATTAAGTTAGTTTTGGTTAGGTATGGATAGATTTGTCTTTCGTGGTCTACGCAGATGTACAGTGGATGTATGCGCTGTTCTATGCTCCACTATATCCTGCTTAGCCGTTGGGAGTCCAGCAATAGTGGCCGAGGCACGTTTGGCTGAGTTAGGCTCCGTTTGGTTACGTTACGTTTGGCCCGGATAGAACAGTATAGCTTTGTCTTTCTTGCTGTAGACGGCAACACAGGTGATTTCTACGGTCTACGGTGCTCTAATGAGTTCTGCTTGGCTCTGGGAATGCCATCAATAGTGGTCTCGGCACGGTTGGTTGAGTTACGTTACGTTCCGCTTGGCTAGGTTGGGCTAGGCTTTGTTAGGGTAGCTGCGACTTTTGTGCTATACACTGCCATTGGGTTGATATCTGCGCTCTGCGTTGCTCTACTAGCATCCGCTTACCTCTGTGGCGGCCAGCAATAGTGGGCACGGCACGATTGGATGAGTTACGTTAAGTTCTGTTAGGTAATTTTAGGCTCAGTCAGGTTAGGATAGCCATGACTTTTGTGCTATACACTGCTATTCGGTGACCTGCTGCGCTCTTCTTTGCTCTAGTATATTCTGCTTGGCTATGGCGAGGACAGCAGTGTTGGTCTCGGCACGTTTGTCTGTGGATTGCTTTCGCTTACGTAGTATACACTGTAAATCGGTGGATTATTGAGATCTGCTGTGCTCTAGTATGTTCTGCTCGGCTCTGGGGAGGCCAGCAATATCGGCCTCGGCACGTTAGGGTGAGATTGATTGCGTATGGCCATGTGACGTTTGGTTAGGTTGTGATAGGGCAGGTCCGACTCTTGTGATATACACCGCCATTCGGTGGATTTCTCCGCTCTAAATTTCTCTAATATGCTCTGCTTGGTCCTGGGGAGGCAAGCAACACTGATTGCTGCCACTTAATTTGAGTTATGGTACGTTCGGTTAGGTTAGGATGGGACATGTTGGGCTAGCATTTCTCCCACTTTTGACCTATAAACGTCAAAGCTGTCGGTTACTGTGCTATCCTGTGCTCTAGTACATTCTGTTTGTCCCTGTGGAGGCTAGCAATAGTGGTATCGGCACGTTAGGTTGCGTTAAATTACGTTCGTTTGTGTTGCGTATGGTTATGTTAGGACAGGGCAACTTCGGCTATTGTGCTATGCACTGCGATTCTATGGATTTCTGCGCTCTACCTTCATGTTCACCTAACATGTTCTGCATGGCGATGCGGAGGTCAGCAATAGTGGACTCGGAACGTTTGGCTTAGTCAGTCTACGTTTTGTTAGGTATTCCTGTGCCAGGTTTGGTGAGTGTTTCTTCGACTTTTGTGCAATACACTGCTATTTGGCTGCCTTCTGCGCTCTACTGTGCTCCAGTATATTCTACCTGTCTGTGGGTAGGCCAGCAATGGTTGTCTCGGCACGTTACGTTAGGATAGGATGCGTATTGTTATATCACGTTTGGTTAGGTTAGGTAAGTGTAGCTTCGACTTTAGTGCTATACACGGATATTCGGTTGATTGTTACGCTCCACGTTACT
>NW_016989106.1:0-1220 GCF_001483705.2 Eufriesea mexicana | reverse complement strand
TACGTTACGTTTGGTCAGGTTAGCAGGTGATAGCTTTGTCTTTCGTGCTATACACTGTTGTTCTGTGGAGCTCAGCACTCTGCATTGCTCTACTATACTCTGTTCGATTCTCGGGAGGCCAGAAGTAGTGGTCGCGGCACGTTGTGTTGAGTTAGAATAAGTTTGGTTAGGTTAGGGTACGATGCGTTAGGTTAGGATAGCTTCGACTTTTGCGCTACACAATGCTATTCAATGGACCACAGCTCTCTACTGTGCGATATCAATCTCTGCATGCTTCCGGGGATGTCAGGAACAGTGGTCGCGGCGATTAGGGTTGAGTAATATTACGTTTGATTTGTCTAGGTTGGGTCACGTTTGGTTGGTATATCTTTGACTTTTGTGCTACTTACTGCTATTCTATGGTTCTCTGCGCACTGCCGTGCGCTATAACGCTCTGCTTGTTTCCCGGCACGCCAGGAAAAGTGGTGGCGACACGTTAGGTTGGGTTGTGTTGTGTTTGGTTATGTAAGGCTTGGCTGGGTTAGGAAGGGATAGCTTCCACTTTTGTGCTATACACTGCAATCCGGTTGACTCCTGCGATCTTCATTACACTACTATACTCTGCTCGACTCTGGGCAGGCCAGTAATAGCGAACGTTGCACGATATGTTGAGTTATGTTACGTTCGGCTATGATAGGTTTCTTTACGTTTGGATAGGGTGGCTGTTGCATTTGTATTATACACTGCTATTCGGTAAATTTCTGCGCGCCACTGTACTCTAATATGTTCTGCTTGCCACTGTGGAGGATAGCAATAGGGGCCTCGCCACGTTATGTTGTGTCAGGCTACGTTTGGCTGGGTTAGGCTGCACGAGGTTGGGTTAGGATATCTATGACGTTTGTGCTTTACACTGCATCCGGCGGATTTCTGCGCTCTACTGTGCTCCGGTATGTTCTGCTTGGCATTGCGGAGGCCAGCAATACCGGCCTTGTCTCGTTAGGTTTAGTTAGACTACGTTTGGTTTGGTTAGAATAGGTCAGGTGTGGTTGGGATATCCTTGACTTTTGCGCTATTCGCTGCTCTTTGGAGGCTTTCTGCGCTCTACTGTGCTCTAGTGTATTCTACTTGGACCCAGGATTCCAGCAATACTGGTCGCGGCAAGTTAGGATAAGTATGGTTACGTATGGTTAGTTCCGGTCTCGTTGGGTCAGGTTAGGAAAGCTTCGCCCTTGTGCTCGACA
>NW_016989105.1:0-302 GCF_001483705.2 Eufriesea mexicana | reverse complement strand
GATTATAAAATTGTGCGTGTGTTCGACTATAAAATTAGGATTACGTTCCAAAACTAATTTTAAGAGGAATAATTTTTAATATATTTTAATTTTATTAAATTAAAATAAAATAATATAATTACATGTACGATTATAAAATTGTGCGTGTGTTCGACTATAAAATTAGGATTACGTTCCAAAACTAATTTTAAAAGGAATAATTTTTAATATATTTTAATTTTATTAAATTAAAATAAAACAATATAATTACATGTACGATTATAAAATTGTGCGTGTGTTCGACTATAAAATTAGGATTACGT
>NW_016989104.1:0-379 GCF_001483705.2 Eufriesea mexicana | reverse complement strand
TCCGGCGAGTCGCTCGCAGGATGGCGATCAGGGTCGTGCGCGGTTACCGCACGATATCCCACGTGGCGTCGATGGTCCTGGCGGGCGACCCGCCGTTCGAACTCCATGCGGCGGAGGAGGCCCGTGTCTACGGCCTCCAACACGCTGGCGGCGGCGGTGATCCTGAAGAAGGGGGCCGTTTCGTTGAGGCGATGGTTTCGACAGTCCTTGATGACCGCCTGGCGAGCTCGGCTGAGGAAGCCGAGTAGCCGGCGGCTCCGGGCAATCGTGGATGTGCTCCCCGTGTTGGATGCATGGGGGCGCAGCGGCAGCCTGTACACATTCCACCTGACACAGGTGCTAACCGTACACGGGTGCTTCGGGGAGTACCTGTGTCCTA
>NW_016989103.1:0-301 GCF_001483705.2 Eufriesea mexicana | reverse complement strand
CTGTACTTCCCATTGGATTGAAGGCGTTAGGCGATCTATTCACCATGCTATAACAGGTTATAGGTTTTGGATAGACCTATTCTCTGGCAAGTAGAAGACTGTACTTGCCATTGGATTGATGCCGTTAGGCGATCTATTCACCAAGCGATAACAGGTTATATATTTGGAATAGACCAATTCTCTGGCAAGTTTATGGCTGTACTTGCCATTGGATTGCAGGCGATATGCGATCTAATCCCCAAGCTATGGCAGCGTATAAGTTTTGAATAGACCTATTCTCTGGCAAGTAGTTGGTTGTATT
>NW_016989102.1:856-1382 GCF_001483705.2 Eufriesea mexicana | reverse complement strand
CGACCATACATCCATACATACATCCATACATACATCTTTAACTACATCCACGCACACATTCATTCATTCATCCATACATCCATCCATACATCCATACAACCACCCATCGATGCATGTATCCCTTCATCCACACATCCATCCATTCAAACTTCCTTCCATCCACCTATCCATTCATCTACCCACACATCCATACGTGCATACATCCACGCACCCATACATCTATCCACCCAAACGTACATCCATCCATATATCCATCCATCCATACATAAATCCATCCATAAATTCATCCATCCAAACATCCATACATATATACATCAATTCGTCCATACATCCGTATCATACATACATTCGTACATCCGTACATACTTCCATACATCCATGCGTACACCCATACACACATCCATGAATACATCCATTCATACATCCACACATACTCCCATATACACATCCATACATACATCCACATATATATCCATACATACATCCGTATAAACATCCATACATGCATCCATACATGCATCCATAC
>NW_016989102.1:0-828 GCF_001483705.2 Eufriesea mexicana | reverse complement strand
GCTCTTCCACCCAGCCTTTCTCCCGCTCTTCAGTTCATCCACTCATCCATTCATCCACCCGCTCATCCATACAGACATACATCTACCGTTCCATACATCCATCCATCTGTACATCAACCCATCCATACATCCATCAATCCATACATCCATCCATACATACGTCCATCCAACAACCCATTCATCTATCTATACATCCATACATACGTCAAAACATACATCCATATATACAATCATACATACAACCGTGCATACATCCATACATACATCCAAACAAACATCCATACATACATCCATAAATGCTTACACTCATGCATCCATACATCTGTAGAACAATACATCCATCCATCCATATATCCTGCCAACTACACATACACCCATCCGTACATCCATCGATCCATACATCCATACAACAATCCATCCACCCACCCATCCATACATCCAAACACACATCAATACATATATCCATATATACACAGTTTCATTCGTCCATACATACATCCATACATACATCCTTCCACACATCCATCCAAACATACATACTCACATCCAAACAAACATCCATACAAACATCCATACATACATCCATGCATACATACGTCTATCCACCAATGCATCCATACATCTATACACCCATACATACATCAAAACACACATCCATACATACAATCATACATTCATTCATCCATACATCCATACATTCATCCTTAGATACATCCAAACATGCATCCATACATACATCCATAAAAGCGACCATATTTACATCCGTGCATACATCCGTACATACAACCATACATACATCCATGCATACATCCATACATACATCCACGC
>NW_016989101.1:0-756 GCF_001483705.2 Eufriesea mexicana | reverse complement strand
ATACAACGAAAGGCAATTTTTTCCAAACCTAACCTAGACAAACATACCCTAACCGAACGTAGCTTAAATCAACCTAGCGTGCCGAGAGCACAACTACTGTCCCCCCAGGGACAGGCAGAACATAATAGAGCACATTAGAGCAGAGGCATCCAACGAAAAGCAGGGTATGGCACAAAAGTCTAAGCTACTCCCTCCTAGCAAAACCAGACGTTTCATAAGCAAACATAGCCTATCCCAGACTATCGCGCAGGGACCACTGTTGCTGGCCTCGCCGGAGGCAGGCAGAGAACGTTAGAACTTCATAGGGCGCAGAAACGCGCCGATAGCACTGCATAGCACAAAAGACAAAATTATCCTTTCCTACCATCACCAAATGTAACATAACCAAACGTAGCATAACTCATCCTAACCTGCCGAGAACAGCACTGCTGGCCTCTTCACGGCCGCGCAGATCATATAGAGCTCAGCAGAGCTCAGAAATCCGTCGCGCTGCAGTGTAGAGCACAAAAGTCAAACATACCCCGACCTCACATGTCCTAACCTTACTTACACAAACTCAATATGACGTAACGAGACCAATATTGCTGGCCTCCCCAGAGCAAAGCAGAATGCAGTAGAGCACAGTAGGACACGAAAATCCACTGAATAGCAGTGCAAGGAACAAAAGTAGAAGTAGCCTATTCTAACCCAGCGAAACGCAACATACCCAAACGTAACATAGCTCAGCCTAACGTGGCGATATCTATATTGTTGGTA
>NW_016989100.1:0-467 GCF_001483705.2 Eufriesea mexicana | reverse complement strand
GACTTTTGTGCTATACACTGCTATTCGGTGGATCTCTGTGCTCTACCGTGCTTCAGTATACTCTGCTTGGCTATTGGGAGGCCGGCAGTATTGGTCGCGGCTCGTTTGGCTAAGTTATGTTGCGTTTGGGTATGGTACGTTTGGTTAGGTTAGGATAGGGTTGCTTCGGTTCCTGTGCTCTACACTGTCTTTCGGTGGCTTCATGTGCTCCACATTGCTCTACTATACTATGCTTGACTCCCGGGATGCCAGAAATAGGGACCGCGGTGTGTTAGGTTAAGTTACATTGCGTCTGCTTGGGTTATGTTAGGCTAGGTTTGCATAGGATAGCTTTTACTGTTGTGCTATGCACTGCAGTGCGGTGGATTTCTGCGCTCTACTATGCTCTAGTATGTTCTGCTTGCCTCTAGCGAAGGCAGCAATAGTAGCCTCGGCACGTATGGTTGAGTTAGGTTACGCGGCTATGT
>NW_016989099.1:0-873 GCF_001483705.2 Eufriesea mexicana | reverse complement strand
TTGGTTAGGTTAGGACATCACGGCATTGTCTCTTTTGCTGTACAATTCTAATCGGTGGATTCCTGCGCTCTACTGAGCTCAAGCATTTTCTTCTCGGCTAACCCGAGTTCAGCTGTAGTGGTTTCGGCACGTTAGGCTGAGACTCGTTGCGTATGGTTATGTTACGTTTGGTTAGGTAAGAAGTTATAGCTATGATTTTTTTGCTGTACACTGCTATTCGTTGCATCTCAGCTGTCTACTATGCTCTACTCACCTCTGGGTAGGACAGCAGTGGCGGCCATGGCACGATGGATAATGTTAGGTTACGTTCGGCTCGGTTAGGCTAGGTCTGGTTTGGTTAGGATGACTTCGACTTTTGTGCTATGCATGCTATCCGTCGAATTCCTGCGCTCTGCTGCTATCTAATATTATCTGCTTTGCGATTGGGAGGCCTGAAATAGTAGCCGCGGCACGTTATGGTGTGTTAGGTTGCATATATTTATGTCACGTTTGGTTTGTTTAGGAGGGGATAGCTTTGACCTTTCTGCTATACGCTGCTATTTGGCGGATTTCTGTTCTCTACTGTCCTCTAATATGCTCAGCTTGTCTCTGGGGAGACCAGGAATAGCGGTCGCTTCGAGATATTTTGAGCTAGGTTACGTCCGTTTATGGTACGCTTTGTTAGGTTACGAAAGGGTAGCCTCGACTTCTATGCTATACACTCCTATACGTTTAATTTCTGCGCTCTGCAGTGATCTAATATTCCCTGCCTTCCTCCGGGAATTCCGGTAATTCTGACTGCGGCGCGTAAAATTCGTTTATGATACGTTTGGATATGTTATGTTAGTCTGTGTTATGTCTGGATATCTTTGGATTACGTGGTATACAATGTTG
>NW_016989098.1:0-815 GCF_001483705.2 Eufriesea mexicana | reverse complement strand
CAGGTCCGGTCAGGTCAGGTCATGTCATGTCATGTCAGGTCAGGTCAGGTCAGGTCAGGTCAGGTCAGTTAGTAGACGTTAGGTCAGGTCAGTTCAGGACAGGTCGGGTCAGGTCAGGCCTGGTCAGTTCAGGTCAAGTCGGGTCAGGTCATGACGCGTCAGTTCCTTTCAGATCAGGTCAGGTTAGGGCATTCCAGGCCGGGTCTGGTGAATTCATGTCTGGTGCAGGTAGGTCACATCAGGCCAGGCCATGTCAGGCCAGGTATGGTCAGGTCAAGTCAGGATTCAGGTTAGGTGAGGTCAGGTTAGGTTATGTTAGGTTAGTTTAGGTTAAGTTAGCTTACGATAGGTTACGTTAGGATAGGTGAGCTTAGGATAGCTTAGGTTAGGTAAGGTTAGGTTAGGTCAGATTAGGACAGGTCTGATCAGGTCAGGTGAGGTCAGGTCATGTCAGGTCAGGACAGATCAGGTCAGGTCAGTCAGTTCATTTCAGGTCAGGGCAGGTCAGGCCACGCAATGTCAGGTCGGGTCAGGTCAGACCATGTCTGGTCAGGAGAGGTCAGATCTGGCAATGACAGGCCAGGTAAGGTCACGACATTTAAGGTCAGTTCATGTCAAGGCAGGCTAGGATATTGAGTGTCGTGTCAGGTGAGGTCAGGACAGGGCAGGTGAAGTAAGGTCAGGTCAGGAGAGGTCAGTTCAGGGGAGATAAGGCCAAGCCAGGCCTGGTCAGGTTGGGTTAGGTTAGGCTTGGGCGGGTTAGATTGTGATAGATTAGGTTTGGTTACGTGACGTTAGGTTAGGTTAAGTTAGTT
>NW_016989097.1:278-2662 GCF_001483705.2 Eufriesea mexicana | reverse complement strand
TGAATTTTCCAGTCAGATTCTATAGCATTGCAATAGCTATAGCATGCCATTAGAATCTTTCCTGCTTATTTGTGCAATAAAATCAGCTCACCACGATATTAGTCGAAAATGTCAATAAAATTGAGTTTTCCTGTTAGGTTCTATAGCATTGCAACGGCTATACCTAGCCAATAGAATCTTTCCTCCTTATTTGTGCAACAAAATTAGCTCACCACGATATGAGTCGAAAATGTGAATAAAAAAGAGTTTTCCAGTAAGATTTTATATCACTGGAATGGCTATATCACGCAAATAGAATCTTTCCTCCCTATTTATGCAACAAAATAATCTCACCACGATATTAGTCGAAAATGTCAATAAAATTGAGTTTTCCTGTTAGGTTCTATAGCATTGCAACGGCTATACCTAGCCAATAGAATCTTTCCTCCTTATTTGTGCAACAAAATTAGCTCACCACGATATTAGTCGAAAATGTCAATAAAATTGAGTTTTCCTGTTAGGTTCTATAGCATTGCAACGGCTATACCTAGCCAATAGAATCTTTCCTCCTTATTTGTGCAACAAAATTAGCTCACCACGATATTAGTCGAAAATGTCAATAAAATTGAGTTTTCCTGTTAGGTTCTATAGCATTGCAACGGCTATACCTAGCCAATAGAATCTTTCCTCCTTATTTGTGCAACAAAATTAGCTCACCACGATATTAGTCGAAAATGTCAATAAAATTGAGTTTTCCTGTTAGGTTCTATAGCATTGCAACGGCTATACCTAGCCAATAGAATCTTTCCTCCTTATTTGTGCAACAAAATTAGCTCACCACGATATTAGTCGAAAATGTCAATAAAATTGAGTTTTCCTGTTAGGTTCTATAGCATTGCAACGGCTATACCTAGCCAATAGAATCTTTCCTCCTTATTTGTGCAACAAAATTAGCTCACCACGATATTAGTCGAAAATGTCAATAAAATTGAGTTTTCCTGTTAGGTTCTATAGCATTGCAACGGCTATACCTAGCCAATAGAATCTTTCCTCCTTATTTGTGCAACAAAATTAGCTCACCACGATATTAGTCGAAAATGTCAATAAAATTGAGTTTTCCTGTTAGGTTCTATAGCATTGCAACGGCTATACCTAGCCAATAGAATCTTTCCTCCTTATTTGTGCAACAAAATTAGCTCACCACGATATTAGTCGAAAATGTCAATAAAATTGAGTTTTCCTGTTAGGTTCTATAGCATTGCAACGGCTATACCTAGCCAATAGAATCTTTCCTCCTTATTTGTGCAACAAAATTAGCTCACCACGATATTAGTCGAAAATGTCAATAAAATTGAGTTTTCCTGTTAGGTTCTATAGCATTGCAACGGCTATACCTAGCCAATAGAATCTTTCCTCCTTATTTGTGCAACAAAATTAGCTCACCACGATATTAGTCGAAAATGTCAATAAAATTGAGTTTTCCTGTTAGGTTCTATAGCATTGCAACGGCTATACCTAGCCAATAGAATCTTTCCTCCTTATTTGTGCAACAAAATTAGCTCACCACGATATTAGTCGAAAATGTCAATAAAATTGAGTTTTCCTGTTAGGTTCTATAGCATTGCAACGGCTATACCTAGCCAATAGAATCTTTCCTCCTTATTTGTGCAACAAAATTAGCTCACCACGATATTAGTCGAAAATGTCAATAAAATTGAGTTTTCCTGTTAGGTTCTATAGCATTGCAACGGCTATACCTAGCCAATAGAATCTTTCCTCCTTATTTGTGCAACAAAATTAGCTCACCACGATATTAGTCGAAAATGTCAATAAAATTGAGTTTTCCTGTTAGGTTCTATAGCATTGCAACGGCTATACCTAGCCAATAGAATCTTTCCTCCTTATTTGTGCAACAAAATTAGCTCACCACGATATTAGTCGAAAATGTCAATAAAATTGAGTTTTCCTGTTAGGTTCTATAGCATTGCAACGGCTATACCTAGCCAATAGAATCTTTCCTCCTTATTTGTGCAACAAAATTAGCTCACCACGATATTAGTCGAAAATGTCAATAAAATTGAGTTTTCCTGTTAGGTTCTATAGCATTGCAACGGCTATACCTAGCCAATAGAATCTTTCCTCCTTATTTGTGCAACAAAATTAGCTCACCACGATATGAGTCGAAAATGTGAATAAAAAAGAGTTTTCCAGTAAGATTTTATATCACTGGAATGGCTATATCACGCAAATAGAATCTTTCCTCCCTATTTATGCAACAAAATAATCTCACCACGATATTAGTCGAAAATGGCAAAAAAATTGAATTTGCCACTCTGATTCTATAGCATTGCAATGGCTATAGCATGCCAATAGAATCCTTCCTCCTTATTTATGCAACAAAATTA
>NW_016989097.1:0-252 GCF_001483705.2 Eufriesea mexicana | reverse complement strand
AAGTGGCAATAAAATTGAATTTTCCAGTCAGATTCTATAGGATTGCAACTGGTATCGCATGCCAATAGAAACTTCCCCCATTATTTTTGCAACGAAACTAGCTCACCACGATATTAGTCGAAAATGTCAACGAGATTAAATTTTCCAGACAGAATCTATAGCATCACAATGGCTATAGCATGCCAATATGATCTTTCCTCCTTATTTATGCAACAAAATTATCTCACCACGATATTAGTCGAAAATGTCAAT
>NW_016989095.1:0-1473 GCF_001483705.2 Eufriesea mexicana | reverse complement strand
ACGTTGGTCTACTTTGTTCACTGATGATGTAAATTCCAAAGCAATTTTAACATAATCAATGTACAGACGGTTATGTCTTTGACATTTGCAGTTGCCAGTACAGTACTGTGTATATCTACGAACAAAGCAATGTTACGGCTGGGTTAATCTGTTCATTGGTGACACCTTCTACATCAATTCTAGAAAGAGAGAAAAGAGATCTGTTACGCCACGAGACGTTAGCAATTGTCGAAACAGCACCGAGTGCAGGCATCTTCTCTGTACTTTAGACGTTTGGCTAATTTGTTCGCTGGTAACTTTAGTTTAACGTCAATTGTAGAATAGCCAATGCTCAGTACGGGTAGGGTTACTGACATTCAAAATTGACAGTACGGTACTTAGTACATCCATCAGCGGAGCACTGTAGCAGTTGAACTAAGCTGTTCAGTGGTGATGTACATTCTATAGTAATTCTAGATTGACAAAAGGCAGATCCGATACATCTCGATATATAAATAACTGACATAACAGTACGAGGTACAGCCGTTATCACAGATTCGCGGCCGCTGAATTAATCTGTTAGGTTATGATGTAAATTCCGCAGCAGTTCGAGAATAAGCAATGTATATATCAGCTATTGCTAGAGACATTTAATGTTCCCAGTACGGTAGCTGGTTCACATGCCAATAGAACAATTTAGGCGTTGTGTTAAAACGTCTATAGACGATTTAAGCTCTATTGCATTTCTAGAATGACGAAGGACAGACACATTATCGCTCGAGATAATAACAAGTGATGACACAGTACCGAGTACGGCCATCATCACGGTAATTTAGCCGCTGGAATAATTATTTCGATGATAACTTAAATTTAACGACAATTATAAGGTACTCATAGTATAGTACGCTTAGGGCTGCAGGCATTCGCAACTGTCTGTACGCTTCTCGGCACATCCACAGATAGAGCATTTCGCTGGATTAATCTGTTCAGTGGCGATTTAATTCCTATTTCAAGTCAAGAATAACAAAGGACGGACCCATTACCGCTCAAGGCATTAACAATTGACGAAGCAGTACTGAGTACATGAATGAACACAGTGCTATAGCAGTTGGACTTATTTGCTCTCTTATGATGTAAATGCCAGTGCAGGTCTAGAGCAATCAATGAATTGTATGGTCATGCCTAGGAATATTCACCATTGAAAGGGCAGTACTATGTACAACCATCATGGCAGTACTGTAGCTGCTACATTAATCTGTCCTGTGAACATATAGATTCCACTGTAGGTATAGAATGGTCAATGTATGTATCAGATAAGGCTAGAGATATTTACAGTTCCAACCGCTGCAGTTGGTACATCCACCAGTACCGGAGAGTGGCCGTGAGGTATATCTATTCAGAAATTATTTAACGTCCGCAGTAGTTCTAGACTAATCTACGTAAAAATCATTTATGTATAGAGACATATGAAATACCCAGCACCGTAGATTTTAC
>NW_016989094.1:0-741 GCF_001483705.2 Eufriesea mexicana | reverse complement strand
ACTACCCAAACCTATCCCAGACCAACAAAACATAATCAAACATAGCATAAATCAAACTATCGTTCCGCGACCGCTATTGCTGCCCTCCCAAGAGACAAGCAGTACATACTAGTGCACAGCAGAGAGCAGACGTCCACCGAATAGTAGTGTACAGCACAAAAGTTATAGCTATCCTGAACAAGCTTTGCCGGACACAACCTAACCGATCGTAACCAGACTCATCACAACGTGCCGAGAACACTCCTGTTGGCCTGGCCAGAGCAAAGCTGAAAAAATTAGAGCACCGTATGGCGCAGAAATCCACCTAATAGCAGACTGTAGTACTGAAGTCAATGCTACCCTCTCCTATCCTAACCAAACGTAACATAACCAAACGCATCCTAACACAACCCAACGTGCCGAGACCACTATTGATGGGCTTCTTAGAGCCACGCTGGGAGCGCTAGAGCAATCTAGGGCGCAGAAGTCCGTCTGATACCAGGCTATTGCACTAAAGTCAAAGCTTGCGCTTCCTAACCAAACAAATCTTAACAAAGCAAAACGCAACCTAACTCAGCCTAACGTGCCGCGGCCGCTACTGCTAGCCTTTGTGGTGCCAAGCAGAACTCGCGAGCGGAGAGTAGAGCGCAGAGGTCCATTGAATCGTGGTGTATGTCATAAGAATCAATGCAACCCGAGCTTAACCTAGAAGAACAGAACATAAGCAAGCTTAGCCTGACTCAGCCTAACGTGGCGAGACCG
>NW_016989093.1:0-1495 GCF_001483705.2 Eufriesea mexicana | reverse complement strand
ACCGAATAGCCGTGCATGGCTCAAGGATCAAAGCCATCACGTCCAAACTCAGCATACCCCATCTAGACCAAGCGTAACCAAATCCGAACAAACGTTCCGCGACCACTATTGCTGGACGCCCCGCGGACAAGCAGAATATAGTGGAGCACACTAGAGCCTCGAAATACAACGAATAACGGTATATAACGCGAAAGTCCAAGCTATAAACACCTAACCCAAACAAGCTTAACCAAGCCAAGCGTAGCCTAACTCAATCTGTCGTGCCGAGGCCGCCATTACTGGCCTCGCCTGAGTCGAGCAGAGTGTAGTAGAGCTATGTAGAGCGTGGAAATACACCGAATAGCAGTGAACAGCAAACAAGTCTGCTCCGTCCTATCCTGACTTATCCAAATATAACATAAACAAACGTAACATAATTCAACCTAACAGCCGAGACCACAATTGCTGGCCTCCCCGGAGCCAAGCAGGGCTTATTAGGGCACAGTATGGTGCAGAAATCAACGGTATAGCGGTGTACAGCGCGAAAGTCAAAGCTACCCTATTCTGACCTAACCAAGCGTTACGTAACCAAATGAACCTAACACTTCCTAACGTGCTGAGACCTCTATTGTTGCCATCCTCAGAGCCAAGCGGAAGATATTAGAGAATAGTAGAGCGCAAACGTCCCTCGAATGGCAGAGCACAGCTCAAAGGCCGAAGCTACTCTATCC
Organism: Eufriesea mexicana; assembly: GCF_001483705.2. Classification (NCBI taxonomy): domain Eukaryota; kingdom Metazoa; phylum Arthropoda; class Insecta; order Hymenoptera; family Apidae; genus Eufriesea; species Eufriesea mexicana. Next base: position 785 of record NW_016989093.1, on the reverse strand, counting down.
TAGCATAGCCAAACGTGACAAAACCATGGCAGCTTAACTCAACCTAATGCGCCGAAGCCACTATTGCTTGCATCCCCATAGCCATGTAGAAAAGACTGTAGCACAGCAGAACTGAGTAATCCACCGCATGGCAGTGTGTATCACAAACAGCAAATATATCGTAACCTAGCGTGTCCTAACCTAACCTAACCGAACGTACCCTATCTAAATGTAACCTGCCGAGAATACTATTGCTGGCCTGCCCAGAGCTAAACAGAGCATATTAGAGAAATGTAGGGCGCATGAATCCATCAAACAGCGGTGCATTGCTTAAATGTCAAAGTTATCCTATCCTAACCTTGCCAAGCTTAACATAACCTGACGTTATCTGCCACCACCTTACGTGCCGACACCACCATTGCTGGCCTCCCCACAGCCAAGCAGAAGAAGCTAGAGCACAGTAGAGGGCAGAAGTCCATCGAAGAACAGTTTGTACCACGAGAGTCAAAGCAATCCATACAAAACACAGACTAACATAACATAAGCGAACGTAGCCCAACTTAACCAAACGTGCTGAGACCACTATTACTGGCCGCCACAGAATCGAGCAGAGTACATCATAGCAATGTAGAGCGTAGAAATCCACCAAACCGCTGAGTACACCACGAAAGCCTAGTCCATCCAAACCAAACCTCTACTAACATAACGTAACCAAACGTAGCATAACCCAAACTAACGGACCGAGAACGCTATTGCTGCCCTCCTCAGAGCCAAGCAGAGCAGGCTAGAGTAGTGTAGAGCGCAGA
>NW_016989092.1:0-583 GCF_001483705.2 Eufriesea mexicana | reverse complement strand
GTGGAGGCCATTAAAGGTGGTCGCATCACGTCAGTGTAAGCTAGTATACGTTCGGTCATGTTAAGATTTTAAAAGTTAGGAGAGGGTGGCTATACTTCTACTGCTATGGTTTGCAATTGTGGATTTCTGCGCCCTTCAGTGATTTAGCATTTTCAGCTTGTCACTGGCAAGGCCAGCAGTTGTGGTCTCGGGACGTTATGATGTGTCATGTTACGTTCGGTTAGGTTGGGTACGGCAATGCTTGGTCAGGACTATGTTTGTGTAGGTTGGGAAAGGTCAGGTTAGACGTGGAAATGCTTGACTGTCATGATGTACACTGCAATACGACGGATTTTTGTACACTGCTGTGCTCTAGTATATTCTGCTTGGCTCCGCCGAGGCCAGCAATTGTGCCCTCGGCACGTTAGTTTGGGCTATGCTGCGTTTGGCTACGTCACGTTTGCTGTGGTTAGGATAGGATAGTCCTGGCTCCAGTGCTATACACTGCTATCCACCGATATCTGCGATCTACTGTGTTCTGATATTTTCGGCTTGGCACTGGGGAGGCCAGCAATAGTGGTCTCGGCATGTTAGGTAGTGCTAC
>NW_016989091.1:0-1123 GCF_001483705.2 Eufriesea mexicana | reverse complement strand
GGCAATTAGATGGCTGTACTTGCCATTGGATTGAAGGCGTTAGGCGATGTATTCTCCAAGCTAGAACAGACTATAGATTTTCAGTAGATACATTCTCTGGCAAAAAAATGGCTGTACTTGCCATTGTATTGAAGGCGTTGTGCGAACTATTCACCAAGCTACTACGGATTATAGATTTTGAATAGACCAATTCTCTGGCAAGTAGATGGTTGTTCTTGCCATTGGTTGAAGGCGATAGGCGACCAATTCACCAAGCTATAACCGATTATAGATTTTGAATAGGCCTATTCTCTGGCAAGTATATGGCTGGACTTGCCATTGTATTGAAGGCGTTAGGTGATCTATTTAACAGGTTATAGATTTTGAATAGACCAATTCCCTGGCAAGTAGATTGCTGTACTTGCCATTGGTTGAAGGCGTTCGGCGACCTATTCACCAAGCTACAACGGATTACAGATTTTGAATAGACCTATCCTCTGGCAAGTAGATGGCTGTACTTGCCATTGGATTGAAGGCGTTAGGCGTGTATACACCAAGCTATAGCAGATTATAGATTTTGAACAGACCTATTCCCAGGCAAGTAAGGGGCAGTACTTGAGATTGGATTGAAGGCGATAGGCGATCTGTTCACCAAGTTATAACAGCATATAGATTTTGAATAGACATATTCTCTGGCAAGTAGATGGCTGTACTTGCCATTGGATTGAAGGCGTTATGCCATCTACTCACCATTCTATAACAGGTTATAGATTTTGAATAGACATATTCTCTGGCAAGTAGATGGCTGTACTTGCCATTGGATTGAAGGCGTTATGCCATCTACTCACCATTCTATAACAGGTTATAGATTTTGAATAGACATATTCTCTGGCAAGTAGATGGCTGTACTTGCCATTGGATTGAAGGCGTTATGCCATCTACTCACCATTCTATAACAGGTTATAGATTTTGAATAGACATATTCTCTGGCAAGTAGATGGCTGTAATTGCCATTGGTTGAAGACGTTATGCTGCTTATTCACCAAGCTATAACGGATTATATATTTTGAGTAGTCCTATTCTCTGGCAAGGAGATGGCTGTACCTTCCATTGGATTGAAGGCGTTAGGCGATGTATTCCCCAC
>NW_016989090.1:0-912 GCF_001483705.2 Eufriesea mexicana | reverse complement strand
GGATGAAAGATTGAATGGTAGATCGAGATTTCTTTATGGTGTTATTCCATTTGAGTATTTTTTATTTTATATTGCTATAGTTACAAAGATGAAATTGCTATAGTTACAAAGATGAAATGTTATGTGTATTACTATTAGGTATAGAAGAAGGATGAAAGATTGAATGGTAGATCGAGATTTCTTTATGGTGTTATTCGATTTGAGTATTTTTTATTTTATATTGCTATAGTTACAAAGATGAAATGTTATGTGTATTACAATTAGGTTTAATGGAAGGATGAAAAATCGAATGATAGATCGAGATTTCTTTATGGCGTTATTCGATTTGAGTATTTTCAAATTTTTATTGCTATAGTTACAGAAGTGAAATGTTACGTATACTGTTGTATTACAATTAGGTGTAGAGGAAGGATGAAAGATCGAATGGTAGATCGTGATTTCTGTATGGTTTTATTCGATTTCACTGTTTCTTATTTTCCATTGCTATAGTTACAGAGGCGAAATGTTATGTGTATTACAATTAGGTTAGAAGGAAGAAGGAAAGATCAAATAGGAAATTGTGATTTCTTTATGATTTTATTCGATTTCTGTATTTTTAATTTTTTATTGCTATTGTTACAGAAGTGAAATGTTACGTGTACTATTGTATTACAATTAGGTACAGAGGAAGGATGAAAGATCGAATGGTAGATCCTGATTTCTGTATGGTTTTATTCGATTTGTGTATTTTTAATTATTCATTACTACACTTACAGAGGTGAAATATTATGTATACTACAATTAAGTATAGAGGAAGAATGTGAGATAGAATGATAGTATGTTTTACATTTATTTTATTCGAGTTCGTGTATTTAAAATTCTGTACTACTATTAATTGCACGATTAATGTTATATTTATTCCACCTATATCGA
>NW_016989089.1:357-747 GCF_001483705.2 Eufriesea mexicana | reverse complement strand
ATCCATCCATACAACCATTCATCCATACGGCCATCAATCCATACATTCATCCATCCATACATCTACCTTTCCATACATCCATGCATCAATAAATCCACCCATTCATACAAACATCCACACATACATCCACACATACATCCAACCATAGATCCATCCACTGATACATCCACCCATCCATACATCCATACATATAGAGATCCTTGCATCCATACATTGGTACAGCTGTACATTCGTGCAATCATACATAAATACATCCATACCACCATACATCCATAAATCCATCCACCCATCCATCCATCCATACATGCATCCATACAGACATCAATACTTACATCCATTCATACACCGTTACATTCATCCATACATACATCCATGCATACACACATCCAT
>NW_016989089.1:0-200 GCF_001483705.2 Eufriesea mexicana | reverse complement strand
ATCCATCCATCCATACATCCATACAGATGTACATCCATACATCCATACATCCGTACATCCATACGTCCATACATTCGTACATCCATACATACACACATCCATAAATCCATACGTCCATACATCCATTCTTCCATCCCTACATCCATCCACCCGTATATCCAAACATTCGTAAATCCATACGACCATACATCCATACATCC
>NW_016989088.1:0-1300 GCF_001483705.2 Eufriesea mexicana | reverse complement strand
AAAATTATATCTATATATAAAAATAATATTTTAATTTAATATTTGAAAATTGGAAATTAATTACAAACAAATTTTATTTAATAATTGAAAATTAAAAATTAGTTACAAATGAATTTTATATAACAATTGAAAATTACAAGTTAATTGATGCATTGAATATCACTGTAGACTATAATTGATTTAATTACATAATTATAAATTAAACATCATCAGTTTTATTATTTTTAAAAATTCATTATTCATTTTCATTATCATTATTATAACGAAAAGATTCGTTATTCATTATCATTAATTACATTGACTATAATTAATTTAATTGTATAATTACATACTAAGCATCATCAGTTTTATTATTTTAAAAAATCGTTATTTATTATTATTAATTACATATACTATTGTATATTTTTATAAAACAATTTTCAATGAATTTGCCATTTTAAATATCGAATCTGATATCCGATGCAAATACGTAGTACATATTTGTACTTTAAATCAATATCAAGTCCGCACTGTATTTCAATTGAAATTACGAAAGACCATATCGAATTCGATTCAAAAATTCATTGAAAAATTCAATTATACCTGAATAGTGAAATATAATATTTAAAACATGACTGGTGCATAATTCCACGCTTCTTCCTTGTTGGAGAATATCGTGTCGGCGTTACTATTAATAATATCGACACATGACCGCCACAGCTGCATTTACAGCAGCTTCTGACGGAGACTAATGAACAGCAAGGGAAGAAGATGAACTGAGTTCCGCGAAGATCGATTTACTCTTATTAGAAGGAAAACTTGTTTCAGCGTAGCGGAGTATCGATGACTATGACATTCAGATGTCGATCAAAACTGCAAACTAAGAACATCTTTTTAAAATTTACCGATAATTAACAAAATCAGAGTAAAATTTTATTAATGGCATGAACTTTCAAAAACAAAATTATATTATTTACTGCCAGTATAACTCAAGATGAAATCCTTGTTCTAATATTATGCAATATAATTTGCCATAATCTCTAACATCTTTACAAGTATGAAACACTGTAGAAATAAAATATTTGATTGAGATAAATTTTTAACGAGTTCTATCTCGTTTATTTCCTGGAAGATTATTTTAAAAAATTATCTCAAAATTATTCCAGGATATACTGTCTGTAAGACCAAACCTACCATTACTATGGTATACCAAATTCGAGGTTTAGGTCCTCGAACACCATCACCGATATATGAGCCATTCACTCCACAAATTGATTAACTCCATAAAACAAAAAGTGGAGAAATGCAATGAAATAATGTA
>NW_016989087.1:0-249 GCF_001483705.2 Eufriesea mexicana | reverse complement strand
GGTTATGTTACGCTTTGTTTGGTTAGGATATGGTAGCTTTGACTCTTGTGCTATATACTGAGGGTCTATATCTTTCTACTCTCTACTCTCCTCCAATATATTCACCTGGCTCTGGGGAGGGCAGCAATACATATCTCGCCACGTTAGGTTTAGATATGTTTGATTTGGTTACGTTAAGTTTGGTTGGTTTGTGATAGGGATGCATTGACTTTCGCGCTTTACAGTGTTATTCGACGTATTCCTGCTATC
>NW_016989086.1:0-692 GCF_001483705.2 Eufriesea mexicana | reverse complement strand
CAAAGTATATAATCTGTTGTAGCTTGGTGAATAGGTCGCCTAACGCCTTCAACCAATGTCAAGCACAGCCATCTACTTGCCAGAGAATAGTTCTACTCAAAATCGATAACCTATTATAGCTTGGTGAATACATTGCCTGACGCATTCAATCCAATGGCAAGTACAGCCATCTGCTTGCCAGAGAATAGGTCGATACAAAATCTATAACCTGTTATAGCTTGATGAATAGGTCGCCCAACGCCTTCAATCCAATGGCAAGTACAGCCATCTGCTTGCCAGAGAATAGGTCTATACAAAATCTATAACCTATCATAGCTTGGTGAATAGATCGCATATCGCCTTCAATCCAATGGCAAGTACAGCCATCTACTTTCCAGAGAATAGGTCTATTCAAAGTCTATAATCTGTTATAGCTTGGTTAATAGTTTTTTTTAATGGCAAGTACAGCCATCTACTTTCCAGAGAATAGGTCAATTCAAAATCAATAACCTGTTATAGAATGGAGAATAGATCGCCTAACACCTTCAAACCAATGGCAAGTACAGCCATCTACTTGGCAGAGAATATGTCTACTCAAAATCTGTAACCTGTTATAGCTTGGTGAGTAGGTCGCCTAACGCCTTCAATCTATGGCAAGTACAGCCATCTTCTTGCCAGGGAATAAGTCTATTCAAAATCTATATTCTGTTACG
>NW_016989085.1:0-699 GCF_001483705.2 Eufriesea mexicana | reverse complement strand
TAATGACAAAATTAACCTGGGTTGAATGTAATAAAAACGTTTTATAAAATAAATATATGAATCCTTGCTCCTCTGGTATGAATAGTATGGAACGAGGTTTTCCATATGGAATAGGTTTTCACTGCATCAATTAATAATACGTTTAACAAAAACAGATGATAATAAAATTTCTATGGACAGGATTTGAATATTTTCATTTTAATTATCAAACAATTTCATTAAAAATTCCTCATCAAATAAGAAGTTGGGCAACAGGAGAAGTAAGGAACAGAAAAAAGTATTAATTTTCAAAATAAAATTCTGATATAATTTCTGCAATTGCAATTATGCCTTAGCGTATTATTGGATGAGATAATTAATTGTGATTCCGTTGAAAGGATTCTGAAGTTAGTGAAAAATGAAGCCAGTTCCAGAAGGGGAAGTTGAATTTTTAAGACACGTCCAACCTGCTAATAACGTTTTGTTTCGAATCTCTTATTATCAAATAACCTAATTGTATACTATGGTAATTTATGTTGGCTCTGGTACTTATTGGCGTATTTAATTAAGACCCTGTTAAAGAATCCATATTCTCACGGGAAAAGGTACCCGCATCTTTAACTTTCACATATAAATTTTAAACCTGAGTTCTATACCTTTTTATCTTTAATACCTTTCACTAAAGCTTTTTGTTAATTTTATGCATTATGTGTCAGAACA
>NW_016989084.1:0-609 GCF_001483705.2 Eufriesea mexicana | reverse complement strand
AGAATGGTCAAAGCTAACCGGAACAAACTTAACCTAACCTAGGCAATCCGAACGAGACCTGACGCAACCTGGCTTGCACTATCACTATTCCTCGCTTCCCCGGAGACAAGTAGAATGCGATAGACCACAGTAGGGCGCAGAAGTCCATACAGTAGAAGTGTGCATCACAAGAGGCAAAGCTATATTAACCCAATCCAGCGTAACCTATCATAGCCAAACGCTATTTATCTCAAACTCACGCACCGCGACCACTATTTCAAGCCTCCGCACAGCCAAGAAAAATATAGTAGAGCGCAGTCGATAGCATAAATGCTCGAATAGCAGTGTATTGCACGAAAGTGAGAGACAACCCGACCGGGCTTAACATAACATAACCTAACAGTACGTAACGTAACCAAACCTAACGTGACCAGACCATTATTGCTGGCATTCCCTGAGTCAAGCAGAAAATGTTAGAGCAATGTAGAAAGCAGAAATCCACCGAATAGCTTTGTATAGCACAAAAGTCATAGATAACCATTACCCAAATGGCCAATCGTAACTTATACAGATATAACATAACTAAACATATCGTCACGCGACCACTATTGCTGGCCCCACCAGAGCCAA
>NW_016989083.1:0-1388 GCF_001483705.2 Eufriesea mexicana | reverse complement strand
CCATCGGTACTTCCATCCCTCCATACGCCCATCCATCCATACGTCCACCTATCCATACATCCAACGATCCATATAGCCATACATAAATACATCCACACATCCATACATACATCCATTCAACCTTACATCCATACATCCATACATCCATACATGCATGCATACATTCATTCTTACATCCATACATTCATATATACATACATCCATACATGCATAAATCCATACATGCATACATCCATAAATCCATCCATCCATACATCCATCCGTCCATCCATCCATGCACCCATACACACATGAACACACAGATCCAAACATACTCGCATACATTCATCCATACATACATCCATACATACAATCTTACATACATCCACACATACATCCATGCTTACACCCATACATACATCCATACATACATCCGTTCTTCCGTCCATCCATCCATCCATTCATCCCTCCACACAACCTTACATCCATGCATCCGTACATCCATACATGCGTAATCATCCATGGATACATAACTCAAACGCATCCATACATTCAAACATCCATACATACATACATACATACATACGTACATCCACCGAACCATACATCCATCCATCCATACATCAATCCGCCAATCCATCCATCCCGCCATGCATCCATACACATATCAATACACTGATCCATACATACACCCATACATTCATCCATACATACATCCATACATACATACTTACATCCATCCATCCATACATACATACATACATATCTCAAATACATACATACACTCAAACATACATACATACGTACATCCATACAATCAAACGTCCATGCATCCATACCTCTATCCATCCATACATCGGTCCATCCATACCTCTATCCATCCATACATCCGTCTATCGATACTGCCATCCATCCATCAATCCATCCAACCATACATCCACCCATCCATACAACGATCGCTCCATACATCCATAGATCCATACATCGATCGATCCATACATCCATCCATCCATACATCATACCTCCAATCCATTCATCCATCCATACATCAATACACACAACAATAAATACATACATACATACATACACACATACATTCATCCATACATACATCCATACATACATCCTTACATACATCCTTACATACATCCATGCTAACATTCATACATACATCCATACAAACATCTACCCAACCATACGTCCACCGATCTATTCATCCTTCCACGCATCCATGCACACATCAATACCCAGATCCATACATACACGCATACATTCATCCATACATACATACATACGTCCATACAAACATCCATTCATACATCCATTCATTCATCCATGCATACATGCATACATACGTCCATACATACATCCATCCATCCATACATCCATTCATACACACACCCATACAT
>NW_016989082.1:0-273 GCF_001483705.2 Eufriesea mexicana | reverse complement strand
CGCCGAACAACGGACTATACCACGAAAGTCAAACCAATCCAAACCTAACCAGAACTAACATATCCTATCTCAACTTGTTCTACAGAGACCACTATTAATGGCATCCCAGAGTCGAGCAGAGTATAGTAGAGCAATGTAGAGTGCAGAAATCCGTCGAATACCTTTGAATAGCGCAAAAGACAAAGCTACCCTCTCCTACCCTATCCAAAAGTAGTATACCCAAACGCAAACTAACTTAGCTTAACGTGCCGAGATCGCTTTTGCTGGCCTGAA
>NW_016989081.1:0-1054 GCF_001483705.2 Eufriesea mexicana | reverse complement strand
TATTAAATAATTTCTAATTTGAATTACAACAACAAATAATAAATTTTAACAAATTTGATTTTAGAAGTATTTTATATTAATAAAACTAATATATTTGTTATAACTAGGTTATAATGAAAGCAACTGTTGGTGATATTGAGTTAGAATTATGGGCAAAAGAAACTCCCATGGCATGTAAAAATTTTATCTAATTATGTATGGAAGGTTATTACCATGACACTATATTTCATAGAATTATCCAAGGATTCATAGCATATGGTGGTGATCTCGAAGGTACAGGAGCAGGTAGTAAAAACATATCTGGAGAACTGTAATGGAGAAATTTAAAGTGAGACTGTATTTAAAAATAAAATGAATGCTTCTTTTCTTCAAAAATAATTATTAGATATTTGTGTTTTAGGACAAATTTCATACAAGATTACTTTTCTGTCGACGAGATTCAATTGCTGTGGCAGAGATGATAATAATTCGCAATTCTACTTTACTCTTTGTTCTACATCAGAATTGCAGAATAAACATACAATTTTTGGTAAGGTTTTTTTCTGGAGAAACTATATATAACATGCTTAAACTTAATGAAACACTTGTAGATGTGGTAAATTTAATGTTTATAGGAAAATATATCAAGAATTGATATAAATATAATATTCCCTCTTTTTTATAGAATGATAGGCCACTTTATGCTCCAAAAATGATAAAAGCTGAATTATTGAACAATCCATTTTCTGATATTATAACAAAAATAATAGTACAGGAAAGTGAAGAAGTAAAAGACAGGTCAGAAACTAAAACAGCAGGAGTAAAGTAAAAATCATATATGTTTTTAGCATTTATCCATGATAGTATTATTCTTTGTAATGAAAAATTTTGTTACAGAAATTTCCATCTTTTATCATTTGGCGAAAAAGCAGAGGAAGATGAAAAAGAATCTGTGATACTAAATAAAAAGTCTAGTGTTAAGAGCAAATTAGTTCACGATCATTTAACTGAACCAAAATTAAGCTCATAACCAGCTGTTGAACCTCCTGGACCTCCAAATAAAAAAAGGAAAGAA
>NW_016989080.1:0-314 GCF_001483705.2 Eufriesea mexicana | reverse complement strand
CTCTGGGGTGGCCAGCAATGGTGGCCTTGGCACGTTAGGATGAGTTACATTGCGTACGTTTCGGTTAGGTTTCGTTGAGCTTGGTTAGAGTAGCTTTGGCTTTTGTGCTACACTCTGCTATTCCATGGATGTCTGCGCTCTCCTGTGCGCTTTCACTGTCTGTTTGTTTCTGTGGACGCCAGGAATAGTGCTCTCGGCCCGTTGGGTAAAGTTATGTTACGTTTGGTTAGGTAAGGTTTGGTTAGGTTTGATTAGAATAGCATTGATTTTTGTGCGATACACTGCTATTCGGGCGATTTCAGTGTTCTACATTG
>NW_016989079.1:324-684 GCF_001483705.2 Eufriesea mexicana | reverse complement strand
CCATATATCCAGGCGTACATCCCCACGCACATCCATAAATATATCCATACAACCATCCATAGGGCCATTCATCCATTCGTCCATACATCCATCCATTCACACATACATTCGTACGTACATCCTCACATACATGCATGCATAAACACATACATCCGTTCATACATCCACCCATACTGCCATCCACCCAAACAACCTCCCATCCATTCATTCGTCCATTCCTCCATCCATCCAATCATCCGTCCGTTAATCCAATCATACGTCCAGCCACCCATACGTCCAACCATACATGCATCCATCCCTACGTCAAACCAAACATACATCCACACATTCATACACTCATCCACGCATACATCCGTACAT
>NW_016989079.1:0-293 GCF_001483705.2 Eufriesea mexicana | reverse complement strand
CATACGTACATCCGTACATACGTACATACATACATCCATACATCCATCAATCCATGCGTACAACCTTACATACATTCATACATACACCCATGCATACATCCATACATCCATCCGTACATTCATCCATACATACAACCATACATGCATTCATACATCCATGCATCCATCCATGCGTCCATCCACCCATACATGCGACCATCCATCCATCCCTACAGCCGTCCAAAAATCCGTACATACCTCCATCCATATATTCAGACATACAGCCCCACGCACATCCATAAATATATCCATAC
>NW_016989078.1:0-922 GCF_001483705.2 Eufriesea mexicana | reverse complement strand
TTAGCGATGCAAAGTAGTATCACCGGTCAGACATTATCGGTGGTGCAAAGTAGTATCACCGGTTAGACATTTTCAGTGATGCAAAGTAGTATCATCTGTCAGACGTTTTCAGGAATGCATAGAAGTATCATCTGTCAGACATTTCAGTGTTGCAAAGTTGCATCATCGGTCAGACATTTCCAGTGATGCAAAGCAGTACCACCGGCCAGACATCTTCAGTGATGGACAGTAGTACATCCGGGCAGACATTTCAGTGATGCAAAGTAGTATAATCGGTCAGACATTTTCAGTAATACAACGTTGTGTCACCTGTCAGACACTGACATACTCAGTGATGCAAAGTAGTACCAGAGTTCTGACATTCTCAGTGATGCAAAGTAGAGCCACCGGCCAGTCACATACAGTGATATAACCCTGTATTGGTCAGACATTTTCAGTAGTATAACTCCGTATTTGGTCAGACATTTTCAGTAGTCTAACCCTGTATTGGTCAGACATTTTCAGTGGTATAACCCTGTATTGATCAGACATTTTCAGTAGTATAACCCTGTATTGGTCAGACATTTTCAGTAGTATGACCCCGTACTTGGTCAGACATTTTCAGTAGTATAACTCCGTATTTGGTCAGACATTTTCAGTAGTATGGCCCCGTGTTTGGTCAGACATTTTCAGTAGTATGACCCCGTACTTGGTCAGACATTTTCAGTAGTATAACCCCGTATTGGTCAGACATTTTCAGTAGTATAACCCTGTATTGGTCAGACATTTTCAGTAGTATAACCCCGCATTGGTCAGACATTTTCCGTAGTATGGCCCCGTATTTGGTCAGACATTTTCAGTAGTATGACCCAGTATTTGTTCAGACATTTTCAGTAGTATGGCCCCGTATTTGGTCAGACATTTTCAGTAGTATGACCCAGTA
>NW_016989077.1:0-569 GCF_001483705.2 Eufriesea mexicana | reverse complement strand
AGTTATTCTGTGGATTTCCACGACATGCTGCGCTGTACAATATTCTGCTTGACTCTGGGGAGGTCAGCAATCGCGTTCGCGGCAGGTCATTCGATTCATGCTACGTTTGGACAGGTTAGGCTTTGACAGGTTATGTTAGGATATATTTCACTTTTATGCTATATGCCTCTATGCGGCGGATTTCTGCTTTCCACTGTGCTCCAGTGCGTTTTACTTGGCACTTGGGAGTCCAGTAGTGGAGGCTATGGCACGTTAGGATACGTTAGGTTACTTACGGTTATGTAACGGTATGTTCGGGTAGGATAGGATATGTTCGAATTTTGTGCTATACACTGCTGTTCGGCGGGCTTCTGCGATCTACTGGGTTCTAGTATGTTCTTCTTCGATCTTTGGAGCAATACTGGTCTCGGCACGTTAGGCTGGTTTAAGCTTCGTTTAGCTATGTTCGGTTACGTTATATTGGGTGTGTTGGCTTCCACTTTCATGCTATGCAATGTTTTTCTGTTCATTTCTGCGCTCCACTATGCTCCAATATTCTATGCTTGCCCCTGTGGCGTTCAGCAATGGTG
>NW_016989076.1:0-374 GCF_001483705.2 Eufriesea mexicana | reverse complement strand
TGGCATGCTATAGACATTGCAATGCGATAGAATCTGACTGGAAAATTCATTTTATTGACATCTTCTACTAATATCGTGGTGAGCTAATTTTGTTAAGTAAATAGGGTGGAAAGATCCTATTGGCATGCTACAGCCGTTGTAATGCGATAGAATCTGCCTGGAAAATTCAGTTTTATTGACATTTTCGACTAATATTGTGGTGAGATAGTTTTGTTCAATAAATAAGGAGGAAAGATTGTTTTGGCATGCCATAGCCATTGCAAGGCTATAGAATCTGACTGGAAAATTCAATCTTATTGACATTTTAAATGTAATATAGTGATGCGCTATTTACCTTGCATAAATAAGGAGGAAGGATACCATTGGCATGCTAC
>NW_016989075.1:0-592 GCF_001483705.2 Eufriesea mexicana | reverse complement strand
AAAGTAGAATTTTCGTGGCAGATTCTGTAGCATTGCAATGGCTATTGCACGCCAATATATTCTTGCCTCATTTTTAATACAAGAAAGATAGCTCGCCACAGTATTAGTCGAAAATGTTAATAAAACTGAATTTTCCAACCAGATACTATAGAATTGTAATGGCTATAGCTGGCCAATAGAATCTTTCCTCCTTATTTTTACAAGAAAGATAGCTCGCCACAGTATTAGTCGAAAATGTTAATAAAACTGAATTTTCCAACCAGATACTATAGAATTGTAATGGCTATAGCTGGCCAATAGAATCTTTCCTCCTTATTTTTACAAGAAAGATAGCTCGCCACAGTATTAGTCGAAAATGTTAATAAAACTGAATTTTCCAACCAGATACTATAGAATTGTAATGGCTATAGCTGGCCAATAGAATCTTTCCTCCTTATTTTTACAAGAAAGATAGCTCACGACGATATTACTCGAAAATGTATATAAAATTGAATTATCCTGGCAGACTCTACAGTATTGCAATGGCCACAACTGGCCTATAGAATATTTCCTCCGTATTTATGCAAGAAAGTTACATCACCACGATATTATT
>NW_016989074.1:0-615 GCF_001483705.2 Eufriesea mexicana | reverse complement strand
AGCACCCATTCATACATCCATACATCATAACATCCATAAATACATCCATCCATACGTTCATCCTACCATATATGCATCCATACATACATCCATACATACATCCATAGATATATACAAACATACATCCGTACACACAGCCATATATACATCCATACATGCATCCATACATATGCCCTTCCATCCAACAATGCATCCGTTCTTCCACCCATTCTTTCACACGCTCTTCAGTTCGTCCTACCATCCACTCATCCACGCGCACAGACATACAGACATAAATCTATCGTTCCATACATCCATCCATCCATACATCATCCCATCCATACATCCATCCATCCATACATCCATCCATCCATACGTCCATCCACCAACCCATTCATCCATCTATACATACATACATACATCTAAACATACATCCATACAAACAATCATACATTCATTCATCCATACACCCATACATTGATCCTTAGATACATCCACACATACATCCATACATACATCCATAAAGACAACCACACTTACATAAATGCATACATCCAGACATCCATACGTACGTACATCCACACAATCATCCATACATACATCCATAAATCCTTACACTCATGCATCCATACATCT
>NW_016989073.1:0-859 GCF_001483705.2 Eufriesea mexicana | reverse complement strand
ATGGATGGATGTATGGATCGGTGGATGTATGGATGGGTGGATGGATGGATGTGCGGTAGGATGGATGGTTGTATGTATGTATAGATGGATGGCTGTATGAATGGAAGGGTGTATGGATGGTTTGAGGTATGGATGGACGGACGTACGGAGGCATGGATGTATGTATGGATGTTTGTAAGGGTGTCTGTATGCATGTATGTACGGATGTATGAATGGGAGTATGCATGGATGTATGTATTGATGTATGTATGGATGCATGGATGGATGGTTGAACGGACATATGTATTTATGTATGGATGCCTGTATGGAAGGGCGAATGAATGGATGAATGTATGGGTGTATGTATGTATGTATACATTGATGTATGTCTGGATGTAATGCTGGATTGGTGGATTGGTGTATGGATGTATGGATGGATATATGTATGGGACGATGAATGGATGGATGGATGGGTGTATGGAAGCACGGATGTATGGATGGAAGGATGGTGGATGGATGGCTGTATGGATGGTCGGGTGTATGTATAGATTGAGGTATGGATGGACGGATGAACGGATGTATGGGTGTATGTATGGATGTATGCATGGATGTATGTATGGATGTATATATGGATGTATGCATGGTTGTATGAATGGATGATTGTATGTATGTATGTATATATGTATGGATATATGTATGTATGGATGGATGTATGTATGGATGAATGTATGGGTGTATGTATGGATGTATGAATTGATTTATGTGCGGATGTAATGATGGATTTATGGATGGGTGGATGGATGGATGGATATATGGTTGCGTTAATGGAAGGGCGAATGTACGGTTGTATGTATGGTAGGATGTATGGATGTATGTACGG
>NW_016989072.1:0-1274 GCF_001483705.2 Eufriesea mexicana | reverse complement strand
TCATCATATATCTTTGATAAAATTATACTCATTGTATGCAACACTTGCAAAATGTGTTAATTTTAGCAAATACATGAGCATCTTTTAATTTCAAGCATGGCTTAAGTGGGACTAATTTCAATTCAACGAATATAAAGATTCGTGTCACATGTACGCTCACATAAAGACAATGTAAGTTACATTAGCAACCTTTGCACCCTGCCAAAGAACACCAGCAAGTTGCAACGCAATGCTTAACACACCACGAAGAACTGATTGCCAGAAGAAAGCACTAAACGGCCAATTACGTTCACACCGTATTCGCTAGAAAGCAACAGTATCGTATAATACCTTTCAAACGTGTCAGAACGTTCTTCTCCATTAACACAGCGCCTTCGAAACACGTCGGAATAGCCACGAACAGCTAGCAGTGAATTCAGACAAAGGAAAGCTCTACGACCGTTGGTCACGCCAATTTTACGCGCGATTGCGAGCAGCGCCGCCATTACGTACGCTTTGACAGCCATTATCCGGTCGACATTCTTGCGATAGTCGCGCCACTTCGCCTCATTATTGTCGTTCCCCTGATGGGCCGATGATTAACACATTCCGGCTTCACAGGCAAGTAAACTTCCTGACAGCATATTAAATCTCTCTGAAAACGGTATATTAGCATGTTTAACTGTTATTCCAATAACGGAATAGTATATAGCAGTACTGTATACCATTTTGCAGGTTATGTTTTAGGTACGTTTCATTTGAGAATATTAAATCTTCAGGCAGAGAATATTATTGACAATTCTGATTACTCGCATAAGCTACCATAATGGACGTGATTAATCAATATCTTGATTTTGGATATTGACATAAGATAACTTAAATGACAGATTAATAAATATTTTAATTATGCATATTGACATGAGTTGACGTAATTGACAAGACTAGTAAATACCTTAATTCTGATTATTGATATAAGCTATCATAATGGACGTGATTAATCAATATCACAATTTTGGATATTGACATAAGTTGACACAAGTTGACAAGACTAGTAAATTATTTTGATTCTGATTATTGACATTAGCTGCCATAATTGATGTGACTATTAAGTTTGTCAATTTTGGATATTGACATAAAGTAATTTAAATGACAGGATTAATAAGTATATTAATTCTGGATATTGATATAACTTAATGTAATTGACATGATCGATAAATATTTTAATTCTCATCATTAAAATAAGCTACCATAATTGACGTGACTAATAAATATCTCAATTTTGTATATTGACATAA
>NW_016989071.1:0-852 GCF_001483705.2 Eufriesea mexicana | reverse complement strand
TGGCTCTGGAGAGGCCAGTAGTACAGGTCTCGGCACGTTAAGATTAGCTTCTCTATGTTTGGTCAGTTTAGGGAATCCTTGACTTTTGCGGTATACTTTGCTGTTTTGTGTGTTTCTACACTTTACTGTGCTCAACTACATTCTGTTCGACTCTGTAGATGCCAGTAATAGTAGTCTAGGCGCGTCAGGTAGAATTAGGCTACGTTCGGTAATGTTACCTCCGGTTATGTTAGGACAGGGTAGCTTCGACTACTACGTTAGGCATTGCGATTCTATGGATTTCAGGGCTCTAATCTACCCTAACATGCTCTGAATGGCGAAGTGGAGGCCAGCAATCTTGGACTCGGTACGTTACATTTTGTTACAGTACGTTTGGTTAGGTTAGTTTAGGTCAGGATGGTTCAAGGTATCTCTGACTATAGCGCTAGACACTTTTATTTGGTCACTTCCTGCTCTCTTCTGTGCTCCAGTATATTCTGTTTGTCTCTGGGGAGGCAAGCCACTCTGGTCTCGGCACGTTGTGATATGTTAGGTTATGTTTGCTTATATTACGTTTGGCTAGGTTAGGAGAGGATAGAGTTTACTTTTGTGCTATAGACAGATATTCGGTCGACTTCTTCGCATTCTCTGCTCGGTTCTGGGGAGGCCAGGAATAGCGGTCCCGGCACGTTTGATTGAGTTGGGGTACGATTGATTAGGTTACGTTTGCTTGGGTTATATCAGTATAGATTCGGTTTTCGCACCATACACTGCTATTCGGTGGATTTCTGCGCTGCACATTGCTCTACGATACTCTGCTCGACTCTCGGGAGGACGGCAATAGTGGTCGAGGTACGTTAGGTTGACTTAAAT
>NW_016989070.1:0-608 GCF_001483705.2 Eufriesea mexicana | reverse complement strand
CAGATTACCCAAGGACAAGCTCTTCTCCGAGCCAACTGCAATGGGATCCATTCAAAAGTTCCATTGTTCTCCTGCTAATATTTCCAACAACTTGTTCCGTCGCTTTATCGCGACTTACCCCTTCTTTTCCCTCCTCTGCTTCCGGTTTCCTTCCCAGAGATCCACGACGTAGCACCCTCTCCATTCTATTCGCCTTTATCTCCCACGATCTACGATTAATACATTTTCTCCTTAATCTCTCTCGCCCTTTTCTCCCTCTCTCGACATCCAGCATTGTTCCCCGTGAAAATCCTCGATTTTCGCCAGTGATTTTTCTAATTATCGGCTTCCTTTTTCCTTCTTCTTCATCCACTTTGCGTTCAGCTGACGATTACTCGATCACCTGTGAGCTTCCTCGTTGATATCACGGAGAATAAAATCGTGATTTATGTACTATTAATTATCTTGGGATCCTTGAGGTATTAATTGATCTCGGGATCAATGCAACGCATGAAAACTTTATGCGAGTACTCATCCGAAGCACCCTAATTTTAATAATAAAGATGAGGATTTATAGTAGCTTATTTTTCACAAATTTATTTTCCAGCTACGTTTTGCGTCTGCATTTC
>NW_016989069.1:0-1074 GCF_001483705.2 Eufriesea mexicana | reverse complement strand
TACACTGTACCCTGGTATAATATTGTTGTCTCTGCGGAGGCGAGCAACGGCGGTCTCGCCTAGTTAGGGTGATTTATGTTGCGTTCAGACATGTCACGTTTGGCTATGTTTTGAGGGTCTACAATGACTTCTGTCCCTTATACCGCTATTCGGTGGATTTCTTTGATCTACTGTACTCTACTGCAAGCTTTTTTCCTCCGGGGAGTCCAGGAGCAGTGAACGCGGCACTTCATGTTGTGTCACGCTGCGTTTAGTTAGCATTGGTTAGGTCAGGTTGGGCAGGGTATCTACGGCTATTGTGCTATTCACTGCTATACGGCGGATCTCTGCCCTCTACTATGATGTAGTACATTCTGCTTGGCTCTGTGGGTACCAGCTGTAGTGGTCTCGTCATGTTAGGTTGGGCTTGGCGACGTTTGGACGTGTTACGATTTGCTTGGTTAGGATAGGGTACTTTGACTTTTGTGCTATTCACTGCTCCTCGGTGGATTTCTGCACTCTAATGTGCTCTAATATTCTCCGTTTGGCTCTGCGAATGCCAGAAGTATTGGTCTCGTCACGTCGTGCTTAGTTACACTACGTTTGGGTAGGTTAGGTAATGTCAGGTTAGGTCAGGATATGCCTGACTTTTGTGCTATGTACTGCTATTCAGTGGATTTCTACGCTCCACTGTGCTCTAGTATATACTGCTTGGCGTTGGGGATGCCAGCAGTATGATCTCGGCACGAGAGTCTGAGATATTTTGAGTCCGCTTACGCTACGTTTGGCTAAGTTAGGATAGGATAGCTTCGACATTTGTGCTATGCACTGCTATTCTGTGTATTTCAGCGCTCTACGTTGCTCTACTATACTCCGCTCGACACACGGGACACCAGTAATAGTGGTCGCCGCACGTTAGTTTCAGTTAGGTTACGTTTGGTTGGGAAGGTTACGTTGTGTGAGGTTATGATGGCTCTGACTTTTGTGCTACACAGTGCCATTCTATGGACATCTGCGCTCCTCTGTGCGCTTCTGAACTCTGCTTGTGTCTGTGGAAGCCTGGAATAGTGCTCATGGTACGTTAGGTTGTGTTAC
>NW_016989068.1:0-732 GCF_001483705.2 Eufriesea mexicana | reverse complement strand
TGACCTGTTATAGCTTGGTGAATAGATCACTTAACGCTTTCAATCCAATGGCAAGTACAGCCACCTATTTGCGAGAGAATTGGTCTATTCAAGATCTATAACCTGTTATAGAATGGTGAGTAGACGGCATAACGCTTTCAATCCAATGGCAAGTACAGCTATCTACTTGCCAGAGAATTGGTCCATTCAAAATCTATAACCTGCTATCGCTGGGTGAATAGATCGTATAACGCCTTCAATCCAATGGCTAATATCTACTTGCCAGAGAATAGGTCCATTCAAAATCTATAACCTGTTATTGCTTGGTGAATAGATCGCCTAACGCCTTCAATACAATGGCAAGTGCAGCCATCTACTTGCCAGAGGATAGGTCTATTCAAAATCTATAATCTGTTATAGCATGGTGCATAGATCGTATAACGCCATCCATCCAATGGCAAGTACAGCCATCTACTTGCCAGAGAATAGGACTATTCAAGATCTATAATCTCTTATAGCTTAGTGAATAGATCGCCTAACGCTTTCAATCCAATGGCAAGTGCCTCCACCTACATGCCAGAGGATAGATCTATTCAAAATCTGAAACCTTTTATAGCTTGGTGAATAGATCGCATATCGCCTCCTATCCAATGGCAAGTATAGCCATCTCCTTGCCACAGACTAGTTCTGTTCGAAATCTATAATCTTTTATAGCTTGGTGAATAGATCGCCTAACGCCTTCAATCCAATGGC
>NW_016989067.1:0-293 GCF_001483705.2 Eufriesea mexicana | reverse complement strand
ATGCATGAATGTTTGGTTGTATGAATGCATGAATGTATGGATGGATGGATGTACGAATTTACGGATGTACGTATGTATGAATGTATGTATGGATGGATGGATGTATTGATGTTTATATGGATGTATGGATGGATGGACGGTTTGGTGGATGGATGTATGGATGGAGAGATGTATGGATCGATTGATCTATGGAAAGATGGAGGTATGTATGGATGTATGTATGGATGAGCGGTTGTATGGATGGATGGATGTATGGATGGATTGAGGTATGGATGGACAGATGTACGTATGTA
>NW_016989066.1:0-978 GCF_001483705.2 Eufriesea mexicana | reverse complement strand
ACCTAACCTGATCTAACCAAAGCTAACCAAACGTAGCATAATACAACATAACGTGCTGCGACCACTGCTGCTGACATCCCCAGAGCCATGCAGAATATATTAGAGCACGGTAGATAACAGGAATACACCGGATAATAGTGTATAGCACAAAAGTCAAAGCTATCCTTCCCTAACCTAACCAAACGCAACTTAGCCATGCGTAATCCAACTCTACCTAACGTACCGAGAGCACCATCGCTGGCCTCTCCAGAGCAAAGCAGAACATACAGGAGCACACTGGAGCGCAGGAATCCACCGAATGGCAGTGCATAGCACAAGAGTCAAAGCTAACTGGAACAAACTTAAACTAATCTGGGAATACCGAACGTAAGCTGACTAAACCTGACTTGCCACGACCACTATTGCTCGCATCCCCATAAATAAGCAGAATCTGATAGAGCACATTAGGGCGCAGATGTCCATCCAGTAGTAGTGTGCATCACATTAAGCTATATTAACCTAATCCATCGTAACCTATCATAACCAAACGCTATCAATCTCAACCTCACGCGCCGCGGCCACTATTTCCAGCCTCCGCACAGTCAAACAGAATATAGT
This sequence comes from Eufriesea mexicana, assembly GCF_001483705.2. Lineage (NCBI taxonomy): Eukaryota > Metazoa > Arthropoda > Insecta > Hymenoptera > Apidae > Eufriesea > Eufriesea mexicana. The sequence goes on along the minus strand of NW_016989066.1, from coordinate 381 downwards.
AGAGCACAGTCGAGCGCAGAAATGCTCCGAATAGCAGTGTATAGCACGAAAGTGAAGGACAACCCGACCGAGCTTAACACAGCCTAACCTAACCGTACGTAACATAACAAAACCTGAAGTGCTGAAACCAACATTCCTGGCATACTCAGGGCCAGGCGGAAAATATTAGAACACAGCAGATCGCTGAAATACGCGGATAGCTGTGTATAGCGCAAAAGTCAAAACTACTTTATCCTAACTTAACAAACCTTCACATCACGGAACGTTACACTGCTCAAACCTACATGCCGAGACAGCAGCTGCTGGCCTCCGCAGGGACAAGCAGAATGTTGTGGAGAACAGACGAGCGCAGGAATCCGCCGAATAACGGTGTATAGCACG
>NW_016989065.1:0-612 GCF_001483705.2 Eufriesea mexicana | reverse complement strand
GAAACAGACCGAATAACAGTGTATACCACGAAAGCCAAATCTACCCAGACATAACCAAAGTAAGCATAAGCTGACCAAACGTAGCCTAACTTTACCTAGCCTGGACCACAACTTCCGGAATCCCCAGAAACGTATGGAGTATGGTAGAGCAATGTATAGCGTAGAAATCCACTGAATAGCAGTCTATAGTACACAAGACAACTCTATCCTGTCAGAACTTTTCTAAACTAAATATAAACAAACGTAACATCGCTTAACCTAACGAGGCGTGTCCACTGTTGCTGGCCTCCCCAGAGACAAGCAGAATATACTGGAGCACAGTAGGGATCAGAAAGCCACTGAATAGCAGCGTATTGCATAATAGGAATCATAACCTGTCCTCTCCAAACCTAACCTAACCTAACGTAGACTAACTAAGCCTAACGAGCCGGGTTCACTGTACCTGGTCGCTCGATCAACATGCAGAGCATATTAGAGGAGACGAGACATTCGAAATCCATAAGATTTTCTACGTCTACCCTAACGTGAACAAACGTGACGTAACCAAATGGAACCTGTCCCATCGTGACGTGCCGAGACCACTATTGCTGACCTCCCAGAGCCAAATTGAAC
>NW_016989064.1:0-595 GCF_001483705.2 Eufriesea mexicana | reverse complement strand
ACTTTGGGGTGGCGTGCAATAGCGATTGCGGCACATTACATTGAGTTGTGCTACGATTGGTTAGGGTAGATTAGGTCAGGTTATGCAAGGTTATCCACGGCTTTTGTGCTGTACACTGCAATGCGGAGGTTCACTGCACACTACTGTGCCCTAGTACATTCTGCTTGGTTCTGTGGAGGCCGGCACGAGTGCCGTCGGCAATTTAGGGAGAGCTTGGCTACGATTGCTTATGTCACGTTTGATCAAGTTAGGTTAGAATTTATTAAACTTTTTGGCCATACACTGCTATTCGGTGCACTTTTTCCCTCCACTGTGCTCTAATATGTCCCGCTAGGCTCTGCAGTGGACAGTATTGGTGGTCTAGGCGCGTTAGTTAGAGTTCGGTTTCGCTTCGTTTGGTTAGGTTAGGAAGGCTTGGTTAGGATTCCTTTCACGTTTGTGCTGTACACTGCCATACGGTGGATTCCTGCGCTCTACGTTGCTCAACTAAACTCTGCTCGACTCTGGGGAGGCGAGTGTTAGTGGTCGCGGCAAGTTATGTTGAGTTATGCTACGTTTGGTTTTATTACGTTCACTTGGTTTCGGTTTGGGAAGG
>NW_016989063.1:0-554 GCF_001483705.2 Eufriesea mexicana | reverse complement strand
TTACACTACGTTTGGATAGATTAGGTTAGATCATGTTAGGTTAGGGTATCTTCACTTTTGTGCATTGCACTGCAATGCGGTGTATTCTGCGCTCTACAGTGCTATAGTATACTCTGCTTGGTTCTGGGAAGGCGTGCAATGGTGGTCTCGGCGCGTTATGTTATGCTGCACAACGTTTGTGTAGGTTAGGTTAGGTGAGCTTTGGTCAGGATACGTTTGACTCTTGCGGTATACACTGCTATTCGATGGATTTCTGCCTTCCACTGCGCCCTATCATGTTCTGCTTGGCTCTGCGGAGTCCTGCAATATTGGTCTCGTCGCGCAATGTTGAGCTACACTTCGTTTTGATTGGCTAGTTGAGGTTAAGTTCGGACAGGGTAGCTCTGACTTACGTGCCATACACTGCTGTTCGTTGTGTTTCTATGATCTACTGTGCTCCAATTTTTCTACTTGGCACAGGGGAGGCCGGATGCAGTGGTCGCGACACGTTATGTTGAGCTAAGCTACGTTTGGTCAGTTTATGTTAACCTGCGTTAGATTTGAATAACCCTGAC
>NW_016989062.1:0-1132 GCF_001483705.2 Eufriesea mexicana | reverse complement strand
CAGTGAACAGCACCAAAGTCGAATATATCCTAACATAACCTGACCCAACCTGACCCATCCAAGCATAGCATAGCTCAACGCAACGCGCCACGACCACAGCACATAGCATCTCCAGAGCCCAGCAGAATGTATATTGCACAGTCGACCACTAAAATCCACCGATTAACAGTGTACATCAGAATAGTTGGAGACACCCTAACCTAACCTGTCACAGCCTGCACAAAAAGAGCGTAGCATAGCTGAACGCAATGTGCCGCGAGCGCTACTCCTAACCTAACAGCGTAATGCTGTAGAGCAGTTTGGATCACAGAAATCCACCTGACAGCAGTGTACAGCGCGAAAGTCAAATATAACCAGTCTGAGCGTGGCAAAACCGAACCTAACCATACCTAACGTAACACAACCTAACATGCCGGGAGCACTATTGCTTGCCTCGCCACAGCCAAGCGGAAAATATCAGAACACAGTAGAGCGCAGTTATCCGCGGATAGCAGTGTATAGCACAAAAGCCTAAACTGTCCCATCCTATCCTCACCAAACGTAATATATCAAAACGTACCTCAACAAAACCTAACATGAGTAGACCCCTATTGCTGGCGCCCACATACGCAACCAGAATGTAGTAGAGCACAGTAGTGCGCAGAAATCCACCGCAATGCAGTCAATAGCACAACAGACGCAGATATCGTACCCCAAACTGCGCTAACCTAACCACACAAAACGTAGAATATCTTAAAATAAGGCCCCGCAACCACTGTTCGTGGAGTCCCCAGAGCCAAACAGAATGTAGTACAGCTCGGTAAATCGCAGAATCCCTCCGAATAACAGTGTATACCACGAAAGTCTAAGCTATCCTCACGAAATATAGCCAAACCTGACCTTACCAGTCATAACATAACACAACCTAGAGTGCCATGGCCACTATTGCTCTCCTCCCCTGAGCCAAGCAGAATGTTTTAGAGCACAGTAGGTCACAAATGTCCACTGAATAACAGTGTATAGTACAAAGGACGTGGCTACGTTAACCAAACTTAGCTTAACCTGAACCTTCCTAACCTAACCTAACGATACGTAACCTTTCTCAACCTAACGTGCCGAGACCACTGTTACTGGCCATTGCAGACGAAAGCAG
>NW_016989061.1:0-738 GCF_001483705.2 Eufriesea mexicana | reverse complement strand
GAGCAACGTGGAGCGCAGAAATCCGTCGAAGAGCATTGGAAGGCACAAATACAAAGCTACCCTAACCTACCCCATCCAAACGTAGTATAACCAAACGCAATCTGACTAAACTTAACGTGCCGTTAACGTGCCACAACCGATATTGCTGGCCTCACGAGAGCTAAGCAGAGTATAGCAGAACAGTGTAGAACGCTGAAATCGGCCGGGCAGCAGTGTATAGCACAAAGGTCAAAGCTGCTTTAAGCAAGCGTAGCCAAGTCCAATATAGCCAAACGTACCATAACTCAAACTAACGAGCCGAGAGCATTGTTCCTGTCGTCCACAGAGACAAGCAATTTGTGGTTGCGCATTCAAGAGCGCAGTCGTCCATAGAATTGCAATGTGTAGCGCAAAGGTCGAAGCTACCCTAACCTAACACATCGCAACATAACCTAGCCAAACGTAATCTAACACAAAATAACGTGTGGCGACCACTATTGTTGGCGACCCCAGTGCCAAGCCGAGCACTTTAGAGCAATGTGGAGCGTAGAAATCCATCGAATGTCGGTGTATAGCACAAAAGTCAAAGACATCCTGACCAAACATAGCCTAACCTAACCTAACAAAGCGTAACCCATCTCAGCCAAACTTGCCGCGACCGCTATTGCTAGCCTCCTCCGCTTAAAGCAGATGCGTGTGGAGCAGTGCAGCGCACAGGCATCTATCGGATAGCAGTGTATAGCAAAAAAGTTTAGGCAC